>NW_027169424.1:0-5000 GCF_036898095.1 Palaemon carinicauda
CGCCAACCACATCTGTCGGCAACTGCCGGCCCAGCCGGCAACTGCCGGGGCAGTCGGCAGCCAAGATGGCTGCCAGTAGCTGGTGGCTGCCGGCGGCCATGATGGCCGTGAGTGGGAAGTCCCTTTCTGTCCCCAAGGTTCTTCAGTCCTCTCTTTGACTGCTGCTATAGGTCTTGATGCCGGGGTACTGCCGGCCAGGCCGACAAAGAAAGTGCTGACTCAGTTGGCAGCAGGCCGACTGTACTGGTACTGCTGGAGGCTTGCCGGCCGGCAGTGTATCAGCGGTACCTTATCGGCAATTGTATTGTAGCAGCATGGAAGCCTGAATGGTATATTCTCCCCTTCTATTAAAACCTTCTTTCTGGAGAAAGGTAGTCAAATTAGACTTTTACAACCTAAATTACTGTATACATTCACAGTAAGGAGTAGCCTTTTTTCCATGCTATCTCTCTCTCTCTCTCTCTCTCTCTCTCTCTCTCTCTCTAGCTAGCATGCCAGGTATACCGGCAAGACCTAGCTATGCCGGCTACATGCCGGCTGAACTACTGTATATATTATACAGGTAGCCAGTACATCTGCAGTATAAAATATACTGCAGATACATAACTATTATATATTTTATACTAGTATTTATTTCCAATATATTTTGGATATCCAACACAGGCATTTTCTGAGCCCAATCCTATATTGAATGAAAATGATTTCTTCAATATCCTGATTAGAAATCAGTTTTAGGATTACCCTACAATATTAAACACTTCAAGGCAAGAGTAATACACTCCTAACCCTTAAAGGGTAGAGCCTTTATCCTTGAGTCTCCCTGATCAGGAAACTCTATATTTTAATATAGTAGGAAGACTACAGCAAATAGGCTGAGAGGGATATTCAAATATTTGTGTTTCTTTTTCTTTAGTCCAGCTGGCTTCATGCTAGATGGACCGTACTGTCATATGCTACTATGAAGACAGCGTAATGACTAGACTACAATACATGATGTACAGCAGCCAGTAAATTGCAATATAGACTTACTGTAATTAGAAAACTACAGTACCATTATACAGTAGTATTTTTTGACATACCTTGGGTACCCTCGTACGAGCATTCCACTGGTACCGCTCATATATTGAATGAATAGTTTTTTTTTCAATATTCTGATCGAGAATCAGTCATCCTGACCCCACAGTATTAACATTGTTTTGGGACAGTGATTTGATACTTCTCTTCCCCTAGGGGTAAGAGCCCTTCTACTTGGAGTTAATCAATAGAGAAACGTAACAGCATTTGCTCTCAGGGGTACACAAGTATGTATCTCCTACTATCCCTTTATAGCTTACTATCATAAGCTACTCTATTGTAAAGGACATTTGCATGTTGATTGTCAAGGAGATAATCCATTGTTTACTCATTTGGTTTTCCTTTCTTTACTGGAGGAACACCAGATACCTTGTGCTGGAGTCCTCTGCAAGGCCATGAGTAAGTATTTTTACGGTCATAATACTTGCAGGTTTCATGCCCCCTGCAATATTATTTCCGGATCCTTACATTATTGGAACCCACAGGTTTGCAATATATGTCGGACATTAATGTCTGAAGGTTTTGAAAATCCCAAGTCTAGGGAGACTAGGGATACAGGTCAATGTAAATTACGCAACTGGGTGAGAGGCTTTTCAAAAGATCTCTCCCGGACCTTTCCCACCTAATGATAGGATGCGTAAGCTACTATTTCCGGAAGCAAGTGAGGAAACAGTAGTGCCTCAGGAGCCAACTACATCCTCTGAAGGCCAGAAAATCTTTGCGATTAAGGGCAAGAAGTGCCCCAGGGTAGAAGAGGAAAATGTTGTGTCGGAATTTCCTCCACCTATGCCGGCTATAGAGCCATCGTTGTCGACATCTTCGTTTTCTACCCCTCTATTGGATAATGTGGTAAAATTATGTATCCAGCTGAAGAGTCAAACAGAGAGCTTTCATGAACAAAACGAAAAGCAGGAAGTAAAACGCAAGATAGAGCCTCGTAAAGCTTCTCTTGTCGCTTCCCAGGGGTCAGTCAAATGACCCATGAATCAAGACCTACCAACATACTCCATAACCAATCCCTGGAGGTTTGCAGATGCCGATTTCAGATGGCAATCTCTACATCTCAGAGAAAATAGATGCTGTTCCTTTGGACAAAATTCAATTTTGGCCATGCTTTGATGCTTTCCCTAATTTTTAGGTTCGACTGAAGTACGAACCAAAGTCAGGAAAAGGAACGGAACCAAAGGAGGTCTTGATTCTCGACCATGATAAGGCACAGACTATCCTTTTAGGTAGTCTAAGAAAGGCGGGTTATTCAGAGTCGAAGGTATTCTCACTGAATAACAGACACCCTTCCTTTCTTGCTCCTATTTCACTCTCATTCCCCTTTATGGGGAAGGCATTTACTTCTGTTGCCAAAGCGGTAGAGGCGGGTAAGCCATGTCCCACACTCGATGAGTGCAAGCCTTTGTCACCAGCTTTTCCCGGAAAGGAAAAGGATTGGAAGGAAGTCCATTTGACATTTTCAGTAGGAAAATTAGACAAGGACGTCACAAGTCAACACTTCACGGTATGTCTCCCTAAATTGTCTGAGTTGCTCTTGTGCAATGAACATGAGTCAAAGAAGAGAATTGTGACATCCCTTTCTCTACAAAACTACATAGAGTTGTGTTTAACCTACGAAAGTACCCCAGACATGCTCATGGTCATAGCCAAAATGCATATGGCTATCTTGGTGAAGGACCTTTACGCCTTTATGAAGGCTAGGAGAGCATGTAGAGAGTTTGTGTTCGCTGATGCAACAGTGAAACACGAAACAAGGAAGCTAATATCTTCCAACATCTGGGGTAAAGACCTCTTCTCACACGAGGTCACTAAGGAAGTAATTAAGAACGCCTCCATGGAGAACATAAGTCTTTTCCAAAAATGGGGCATTCCTTCAAAGAGAAAATCTTCTGTGGTTGTGAGTCCCTAACCTAAAAAAAAGATCGAAAATGCTAGAAATATCAGGGCTGCTCAACAACATCCCACTATTCCAGTGACCACGGTGCTACAGGCAGATGGTCAAAAGTCTAAGCCTACTGACTACTCGAAGCATAAAGACTAGGAGGAACTTTCCCTCAGGATCGCAGGACCTTTGATCATCCAGTTTAAAGCCTATTCAAGATGAGCCATTGATGGGAAACAGAAATGTCCCTACCATCATTTCCTTACCTCCTCCAACAGTTCAAAACCCTCCTTGAGGAGTATACCTGAGAGCTTCAGAGCATACATGTGGTAAGAAAACTATAGCTCATCGAGTTCAAGGGAAGGCTGTTTTTTGTTCACGAGAAGGACTCAAGATATCAATGAGTCATTCTGAACTTGTCGCCACTCAACAAGTTCATAAAAAACAGCAAATTCTGAATGTTAATCCTTCGGAACATATGGACCTTGTTCCAATTAGGGGTGTTCGTAGTCTTGTCAGACCTGAAAAGTGTCCTTTGGAACCTTCCAGTCAACCACCCCCCTTCCTCCTATCTAGAATTCATTTTACACAGAGTAATACTCATCCTAGGAAAGATACGTGTCGGACTCACAGTCCTAGGTGTCTTCAAAGGACTGACGAACTTAGTCACGTCAAGGTCAAGCCTAGAAATAGTTCAATACCTGATCGAGAGGCTAGAGTGGGCAGCACCCGAAGTGTCTGGCCAATATGCATTCAAAGAAATGACCTGGTTCCCGGGACATCACGGATGCAAGATAAGCTCCTAGAAGTCTCGACTTCCTCCAGCTAAAGGGTTTCGATGGTTAAAAAACCATCGAAGCCCTCAGTTACATCAACTCTCCTTTCCTTTGGGAATATAAAAGGAGCTCGCGAGGTCTGTCAAGAGACTCAGGTAATCAGTCAGATTTCCAAAATGCCAACAGGAAAAAGAGCTAAACTTTCCCCAGTTCGCAATAGTGACAGACCTGGTGCTAAGGGCTCACCGGAAAGATGCGTTAAGAGCCTGGAGAAAGCACGCATCAAACGCTTGAAGAGATAAGAAAAGACTGAGATCGGTCCCTCTTTAATCGCTTCGCCAACAAAAACTAGAGCATGAAAGTCCCAAGACTCTGCTGGTCCTTTCATGGGTGGGGAAGCCCCCTCCACACAGATCAGACTCTGTACGACTGATCTGGGACACCGAAGCGATAATAAGACATGACGTCTTATTATCGCTCATACAGTCTTGGTGAAGTTACCCATCCCTCTCTTAAAAGGATGGCACCTACCAGGAGTTCATTTACAACTGATCCACTATGTGACGGTGGATACTCTATTTTGATCCGATAGAGTTGGAATGGTCCATGGATGCAGACATATTCCCAATTCGACCTGTTTATCACGAGCGTCTTCAAGAAACTAGCTCGCTGTATAGCCCCATACCAGGATCCTCTAGTGGGGCTGATAGACTAGATGAGGCTGGTCCTAGCTCTGACTCTAGGTATATTTCCGAAGGTTCAGAAACTAGCTGCCTTCGTTTTATCACAGACAACCCAAATCCTTCATTTCGTGATTTTTTCGCTCTAGCGGTTAGAAAAAAGGTTTGGGATCTCAGAAGGCAATATAGAATTCTTAGAAGAATACAAGGCCAAGTCAACTAGAAGACAATATGAGTCTTCCTGGAAAAAGTGGGTTGCGTTTGTCAAAGCAAAAGGATCAAAAGAAATTTCAATGAACTTCTGTCCGTCCTTCTTTGTCCGCCTTCATAGCCAAGATCTGGCGGCCGATACGATAAATATGTGTAAGTCAACCTTGACTAGGCCTCTCCTATATGCCTTTCAAGTGGATCTAGTGAATGAAATCTTTAATAAGATTCCAAAGGCATATGCTAGGCTTAATCCCGCAGTACCACCAAAGCCCATCTCTTGGTCTTTGGACAAGGTCTTACATTATGCCACATCTGTGAACAATGAAGAGTGTTCTCTTAAGGAACTAACCCAAAAGGTTATTTTTCTGTTTG
>NW_027169424.1:7500-17500 GCF_036898095.1 Palaemon carinicauda
TATATATATATATATATATATATATATATATATATATATATATATATATATATATGAAGATTTATTATAAATATTTCTTTTCTGTATTTGTTTTTGACTAAGCATTGTTTGTCCAATAAGGTGTAAAGTAAGTCAGATCCTGTAGAGCAATTAGACATTTTACTTAACTTTTTTCATCTAATTTCCTGAATGGTGAAGCAGGTCGGTTAGTATGGATGGGACTTGATTTGGAGAGGGACGTAAATAAGAGGATGGACATTGAAAAGTCTTCAGAGAATGGAATGCTGGGAGGATCACTGTTTTAGTAACCTTGAGATGAAATATTCTAGCAGGTAAACCTTATAAATAAACATGGGCAAAATTTTTTTAGTATCTTGTACTGCAAATGTTACACACAAACTTGTATACTCTAAGGTTATTTTCTTTTTTATTGTATATCTTGCTCTAACCTCACTGTTAACAGAAGTGGTTCATGCCTTTCTTTTCATGGATCGATGTGTTTGAAGTTTTTTTACTCTTTTCAATTGAAGGCTCTTGTGTATAAGTGCGCTGTTCCTGGAAATAAATTGAGCTCCATTCACCTTACCCCTCAGTTATCACCTAACAGGTGCCTTGCACATTGGTGACCACCAGAGTGACCATCTCCCTCCTTTCTTCCTCCTCACTACAGCCTATCTGTTTGATGATGCCAGCTTTTGACACTGACTCTCCTATTAACGCCACATCCATCAAACTACCGTTTTTTTACCGGTACAGATGTATTTACCTTCTTTCAGCGCCTCGAGTTTCAGTTTTGTCTCAAGGGCTTCACTCAGTCAATCACCAAACCTGACAATATTCTTGCGGCAATTCCCAAGAACACTTTCCCTGCAATCTCTGATTGGCTCTGAGAGAAAGGGGACACTCCAATAACATAATATTCCACACTCAAATTATACATCCTAGAGCAATAATCCCTATCACTAACCACCCGTAAAGCTAAACTTTTTAGCTCTCTCAACAACTGTTGAAGAACCAAAAGGCTTCGCTGCTACTCAGGAAAATAACCAGTATCACTCTCTTGCAGCCTGACGTAGACGTCTCTCATCGGGAGGTGAACCTTCTTTGTGCCTTCAGAGTACAACGCTTACCCGAACCAGTTTATGCTGCCATCCCTGATGTACATATTTTGCCCATGAAGGACCTGATGCTCAAAGTCTGCACCCTTATAGACAGTCAGCACACCACCTTCAAGAACTCCTTCAACTCCACCACTCCTGAAGAAGATGACAACTATTCAACATTGACTGAAGCTGATGTGTATGCAGAAGGAGACAGACGTACTTGAAGGATCACACAGCTGCCCATCACCCACGACTCGCTCACTAACCAACCAATAACCTCTACAGCCACCTACCGATGCTCATCAGCCGCAGTTATGCTACTAGAACACCAAAAGAAAATGTGCGAACGGTCATCAGTGGCAAAAAAGAATTTAAGCAGGACATCCCTTGTGGCAGTGACCTCCACTCTCACTAATCTTTTCTATATTTATGATGCAGTAATGGTGTGCTATTTTTTTTTTTTTTTTGAGACGCGAGAGCTTGCCATTCTCTTATGCTAAAGCCCCCGCCAGGATATGATGTAGTCTGTCTAAATCTGCTGGCGTTCACCTAGTAGGTGCCAAACAAGCTGTGATCCCCACACATGTTTATGAGAACCTAACATTCGCGTATGGAAGCTTCGAATATCACTGGATGTTTCTCGCTGCTGACATCAGATTGTCAATCCTCAGCACAGATTTGCTCTCACATTACCACCTCCTGGTCGATATACCTCGCAGACGGCTAGTCAGCGCAAACTCTTACTTATCCGCACCCCTTCAACCTGCCTCCTGCGACCTAACTCTTCACATCAGCGCACCCATGGATGCCTACGCAAACCTCCTAACATTATACCTGGAAGTCTTCTGTCCAGAACTTCACTGAACTCACACGGTTCCTTCCAAACACGGTATATATCACCATATCAAGATGACACTCAGAAAGTGTTCGCCTGATTAAGCATCTGGCATTGGATAGTTTGTACGCCAAAATGGAAGAAATAGGCCTTTGCCAAAAGCCCTCCATCCCATGGTCGTCACTTATCACACATTGCCCAAAAGAAACAGCTTGTTGCGTCTGTATGGGAATTACAAGCTCCTAAACATGTTTACATAACCGGATTGCTACCCCTTCCCAAACAATGCCGACATGACCTCCTACTTGCACAAAGCGAAGGTTTTTGCCCCGATTGACCTCTTTAAGACTGCCATTACCACACCTTCGGTACATACACCTGCAGTTACTCTTGTTTTGACCTTCATAATGCTGGGGTCACTTTTCAACATATGGAAGGGGACCTCCCCTTGTATGTATATAACGAAAATGACATATTTATATTCTCTGCCTCCAAAGAGGAACACCTCCACCACCTACACATCGTGCTTGACCCCTACAACAAAATGACCTTGTAGTCAAGTATGACAACTTTACCTTAGGCGCCAATGAAGTATTGTTCTTAGGGAACCGCATCACTCCTGGAGTACACTAACACCCCCCCCCCCCATATAAGGTAGTAACCGTTCAGAACTTCTCTACGCTCTTAACTGTCGGAACTTTGCAAGAATTAATGTGCATGATAAACTATTATCATCGTTTGCTGTAAGTCATATGCTATTATTGACCCCCTCTAAGCCTCCCACAAGGGCTAGCCAAAAGACATGAAGTAGAGTCCCCTTCAAAAAGCAGTCTTCTGCATTGCAAAGAGTGCCCTACCAACATCTCCTGTTCTCCCTTTTCCTGTGTCACATCCACCTCATCCTTCTCTGCACTGATGCTAGGGACGTCACTAATTGTGCAGTACTCGAGCAGGTGAGCAAAAGCTCACTCTGCCCATTGGCCTTCTTTAGTAGAAAATTGCCAAAGGCGTATTCCGGCTGCTCTACCTCCGATTGCAAATTGCTTGCGGTGCACTTTTCTGTCCGTCAATTTCACCACTTCTTGAAGGTACCTCCCTTGTCATTTACATAAACTATATACCTCTGGTGCAAATCTTCCCTCGTTAGTCTGTCGCATGGTCTGCCCGTAAATGCCTACATCTCTCTGCCATGCCTTGCCAATGCCCTGTCAAGAAACACATTGGCCGCCATTCATCTAGGATTGGATTACAATGCCTTGGCTTAAGCCCAACAAAAAGATCCAGAGTACCAAGCATGTAGGGCATCCTGCACATCCCTCCATTAAGAAGACGTCTCTCTCGGCGACTCCAACACCACCCTCCTCTGTGACATAAGCACTGGTAGACCTGGATCTTGGATACCTGATCCCATGCACTGACTGATGTTTGATTTTATTCATGGCCTTACATATCCCTCGCACCAATCTACTGCCAGGTTACTGAAAATGAAGTTCATTTGTCACGGCATTGCTCTAAGGATGCTAAAAATTGGGTCTGTGCCTGTACTTCATGCCAAACTAGAAAAGTATTGACACGGATTTAGCCATGGGCACCTTTCCTCAATCTCAGTGTTGCTTGGCCCACATTCACATCGATGTTGTAGGGCCTGTACCGGCATCACAAAAATATTATTACATGTCTACTGTCATCGACCGCTCCACTCGTTGGTCTAAATCCATTCCCATGGAAACTTCAACTTCTACTTCATGTGTATTTACATCACTCTCAGGGTGGATAGCGAGATTTAATATATTACTTATGGCAGGTGTATCACTCTTGCCTCTCCATTGTTGACGTATAACCGACTCTCCTGGGAATCACCTTACATCAGACAACCTGCTACAACCCTGCTTGCAATGGAATAGTTGAGCATATTCACTGCACCCTTAAAGCAGCTTTTATTTTCAGCTGCAAGGACTCTAACAGTGTTAGTCAGCTCCACTGAGTCCTCCTGGGACTAAGGACCACTCCTAAGAACACTTTGGATATCTCAGCAGCTGAAATGGTGTATAATGAACCATTGGCTGTCCTGGCTGAATTTTTTCCGCCTACAACCTCCTCCGTTAATCTCCAGCACCTATATAAAGTTGAGGGAAAATTTACTCCATGCACACATATCGACAAAATTGCACAAGGCATCACATGTTTTGATGCAAAATGATAGCAGCAAACCACCAAGGCATTCTTACTAAACATTCATGACAAAGAACCCTGGGTTTCCATTGATCGACTAAAACTTGCGTTTCTTCTGTTAGATGACCCGCCAAAAGTACGCCCCTCAATAACAGGTGCCCCATTTCATATGTATGTCTTTTTTATGGGAGGATGCCATGTACCCCCACGTATTCCACAAACACATGTACACTGTAAGGGTATTTTCTTTTATATTATATATCCTGCTTTACACCTCACTGTCAACAAAAACGGTCCAGGCTTGTCTTCTAATTAATTGATATGTTGAAATTTATGTGAGCTTTTATTGAAGGCTCTTGTATATGAGCTCGATGTCTGTTGAAATAAATTAGATGCATTCACCCCATTTCTCAGTTATCCCATAGGTGGTAATCACACAATCTACTTAGCTAATAGATATCTTCTTCGAGGTTTAAAGTATTTTATCAAAGCACTGCTTAATATCTTCAAATATGCATCCCTACTACCACTTTCAAAGATCTCCAGCGATTAATCTCTCTCTCTCTCTCTCTCTCTCTCTCTCTCTCTCTCTCTCTCTCTCTCTCTCTCTCTCTCTCTCGGTATTACGCTATTCTGAAAAGACCAATTTCAATGTTATATCATTTTTCCAATGTTTTCGGTCACGACCTCTTGACCTTTTCCCCTGACTGTTCCAATTTCCACCTTTTAACTTCTCCATTTCCCAAATTTTGTTCTTGGCAGAATCCATATATTTTGGATGTGCAGCTATACTGGGTTTACTCCATGATTGTTTTTCATGATTTGGATTCAAAGTTAAATATTATATTCAGATATCGAGTTCTATTTTACTGCAACAACGTTTGAGGGTGCTGTTTTTGTAAATGAAAAAAAAAGTGTGAAGTGAAGTTGATAGTTCTAACATATATTTGCATAAACATTTACCATGGGAAGCTAATTAGTGTTATATATGATATTTTGATCCTGCTTTATGGTTATCGATATCATCAATACTCAGAAAAATCCTATATGAAGAGGACAAAAGTATTTCGTTATTTGGTCAGTCATTTGCCTTATGTATGGCTATGGTATTTCTATATATTTATCATTATGGTAATGGGTAATCAAATATAATCAGTAAAAATAATTTTGGTCTAAAGAAGATTACTACCAAGATTTCACAAAACTAAGTATGGTAAATACACACACACACACACACACACACATATATATATATATATATATATATATATATATATATATATATATATATATATATATATATATATATATATATATATATATATATATATATATTCTTTTGTTCATTTTGTGGTAATGTTATAGGAAGTAGGTTGGCCAAGGCACCAGCCACCCGTTGATATACTACTGCTATTGAGGTATGGGGTCCTTTCACTGGTAACACAGTATTACATTATGTCCTTCTCTTTGGTATTGTTCATTTTCCCTTTGCCTACACATACACTGAATAGCCTGGCATATTCTTTACCTATTCCCCTCTGTCCTCATAGACCTGACAACACTGAGATTACCAAATAATTCTTTTTCAACCAAGAGCTTACTGATCTGTAATTGTTCATTGGCTACTTTTTTCCGTGATAAGGAGAAGGACGCTCAAAATCAAACCATAGTTCTCTAGTATTGCGTAGTGCCATGGCCTCTATACCATGGTCTTCCACTGTCTTGGGTTAGAGTTCTCTTACACTATTCTATCTAATTTCTCTTCCTCTTGTTTTGTTAAAGTTTTTAAGTTTACATAGGAAATATTTATTTTAATAATTTTACTGTTCTTAAAATATTTCATTTTTACTTGTTTCCTTTCCTCACTGGACTATTTTAATTTTTAGGGTCCTTGGGCTTTCAGCATCATGCTTTTCCAATTAGAGTTGTAGCGTAGCAAGTGATGATATTAATAATAATAATAATAATAATAATAATAATAATAATAATAATAATAATAATAATAATAATAATAATGGCAAACTTTCATGATAATTCATTGGCATTTCACCTATAATAAAATTTCGGTGCTACTATAGCGTGAGGTCTACCACGCTATAGCGTGAGGTCTACCTCCCGTTAGCACTATAGCGTGAGGTCTACCGCTGAATTATTCGTCCCTCATAGATAAAACACATTTCATACATTAAAATGATAATTGGAATTTTAATTACATTGAAAAAAAAATAATAAAGGTAAAAATAAACATGTTATCATATATTTCCATATTTATTCTAGCGATACAAAACAATAAACACTTAATTTAAACATATCTTAGAAATGACTTAAATAGATAATTGGATTTCTAATTATACTAAAAAAAGGAATAAAGGTAAAAATAAACATGTTATCATATATTTCCATACATTTATCCTAGCGGTACACACTTCGTACATCTTCTAAGAAAGACACAAATAGATCATTGGCATTTTTTCTCATCACCTTCCAGCAAAAATAATCAAGATGAGACTGGAACAGCTGACGACCAACACCTCGCATTAATCTCTTCAGAATCATCGTTTTAGCGTCCAACCACGATCGCTCAATTGCCTGTTGGTGTGCTCCTGTCGCTGGATCCCCATAATATTGCTGGTGGTTCACTGTAGAATGCTGGTACCCCATGGCATTTAGGTTGCGGAAGGTCCAAGCTTGTCGCGTGGTAGACCTCACCCTCCGCCTGGGTAGGCGACATATGGCGGTAGACCTCACGCTATAGTAGCACCAAAATTTCTTCTTCTTCTTTGTCTACATCTTTTCCCACTTCTATGTGGGGTCGATGTTCTGGTCTGCTTTCTCCATCTACCTCTGTCCCACACCTTATCAACGGTTAATCCCTTTGATCGAAGGTCATCCTTGAAACAGTCCATTCACCTTCGCATTGGTCTCCCTTTCTTTCTCGTTCCTTGTACGTCCATTTCCATTATTCTCCTCCCAATATACTGTTCATCTCTCCTCATGACATGACCGTACCACCTCAGTCTACTTTCTTGGATCTTATATGATAGTTTCCTAACTCCTGAGGTACCCCTAATTACCTCATTCCTTATCTTATCTCTTCTTGTCACCCCACACATCCATCTCAACATTCTCATCTCTGCCACATCCATCTTCTCTTCTGTCTTCTTTATTGCCCAAGTCTCCACTCCATACATCGTTGCCGGTTTCCCAACTGTCCTGCGTACTCTACTTTGCAACTTAACCCCCGTTCTTCTGTCGCATAGTACTCCACGCACTTTTTTCCCCTTCTTCCATTTTCAACTCTTTTCAATATCTCTCCTTGTAAACTAACTTCCTCATTCTCACCATTTTTCAATCTCAAATATTCTGTCTTTTTCCTGCTGATCTTCAATCCCCTACTTTCCATTTCTCTTCTCCACTCTTCCAGGTTCTCTTCTACTACCTCTCGCCTAGTGTTACACAGTATAACATCATCAGTAAAAAGCATACCCCAAGGAGACTGATCTCTAATAGCTTGTGTTACTACATCCATGACCAGATCAGATTGGTAAGGGCTCAATGCAGACCCCTGATGTAGTCCCACATTTACTGGGAAACTTTCTGTTAGGCCTATACTGATCTTAACATTTGCTTCTGCCCTTTCATACATATCTTGGGTGATTCTTACGTATTTCTTAGGGACTTCCCTTTCTCTCATACATCTCCACTGCTCCTGACCTGGTACTCGATCGTATGCCATCTTCATGTCAATAAAAACCATATGTAATCCATTTTGTTCCTCCCGATGTTTTTCTATCATCTGTCTCAAAGCAAATATTGTTTCTACAGTCCCTCTTTCTGTCATGAATCCAAATTGTTCCTCACCAATTGTTGTTTCATCTCAGAGTCTCTTCTCAATGATCTTCTCCCATATTTTCATAGTATGCCTTATCAGCTTTATGCCTCTGTAGTTGCTAAATTCCTGGATGCCTCCCTTCCGCTTATAGATGGGAATGATTAGGCTTCTTCTCCATTCCTCTAGCATCTTTTCCTGATGGAAGATCTTCTGTGTCAGGTCCCACAAGATATCTATGCCATCCTCTCCAAGACTCTTCCATACCTCTACTGGTCTATTATCCGGTCCTGCAGCTTTACTATTTTTCATCTTCTTTACTGCTTGTTCTACTTCTTTTCTGGTCACTCCTATGTTAACTGTCTCGTTTGGGAGTCCATCTTCAAATACTGTTCTTGGGTTCTCCTCATTCAATAATCCTTCAAAATAAGTTTCCCACCTCCTTTTAATTTCACTCTCTTCTGTTAGAACTATGCCATTGCTATCTTTTATATGCCTTATATGTGTCAGGTATTTTGATGCAGCATCTCGGGCCTTAGCAGTTCGTAATATTTTCTTCTGTCTTTCTGTTGTTTCCATATCTTTATAGATTTCATTTACTATCTCTGCCTTTGCCTTTGCTACTGCTCTTGTTGCTTCTTTCTTTGCTTGTTTATAATTTTCTTTATCCTGCTCTTGTCCTGATAGATCTGCCTTCTTCTTGGCTTCTTTCTTAATTTTTACCCGTTCTTGCACATCATCATTCCACAACCACGATTCTTTCTCATTTGGGGATCTTCTTCCTGATGACTTTCCAAGTACTTCCTCGCCGATCCTTAGAATCACTTTACTATTCTCGGTCCATCATTCTTGTACATCCTCAGGTAACCTTACGTCTTCCAGCACTCTTTCCTTAAACAAGACTCTCGGTTCTTCCTCTTTTAATTTCCATCACTTAATCTTTAGGTCCATTCTTGCCTTTTTACATCTACAATTCCTTAGTCTGCAATCAATTACCATTAACCTATGTTACGCTGCTACACTCTCCCCATTTATCACCTTGCAATTTCTAACTTCTTTCAGATGGTCTCTCTTACACAGCAGCAAATATATCTGGCTCTCCTTGCCACCATTACTGTAAGTAATCAGTCTGTTAATCTTCTTCTCAAAGAAGGTGTTGATCATTGCTAGGTCAAAAGCCAATGCAAACTCAATCACTCTTTCTCGCCCATCATTTCTCTCACTAACACCACAACCTCCATGCACTCTCTCTCTCTCTCTCTCTCTCTCTCTCTCTCTCTCTCTCTCTCTCTCTCTCTCTCTCTCTCTCTCTCTCTCTCTCTCTCTCTCTCTTCCCTACTAATTCCAGAGTGGCCGTTCAGATCCCCTTCTATAATTACCCTTTACCTTGCAGGAATAATTCTAAGCTCCTGGTTCATTTCCTCTTAGAGTGTATCCTTCTCCTCCTCCGTACATCCAGTTTGCGGGGTATAGGCACACACCGCATTGGCTATTGTTGCTCCCAGTCCTAGCTTTAAACTCATAATTCTGTCATTTTTCCTATTCACCCCAATAAAATTGTCCTTCAACTCTTTCGATAATATTATTCCTACTCCATTTCTTCCTTCCACATTTGCTCCACTGTTATATAATTTACAACTTTCGCCTAGTTCTCTTGCGTTATTTCCCTTCCACCTGGTCTCCTGCACACACAGCACTCTAATCTTCCTTCTCTCCATGAGGTCAACCAGCTCTCGCCCTTTTCCAGTCATTGTCTCCACATTCAGAGTTGCTACTCTCACCCTCTCAGATATTTTCCTCTGAGATTGCCTCTTTAACCCAGCCCGTCCATGACTGGGTAGCCCTTGCCAATTTTTCGGAGGGATCAGGCGAGGTCCCAACATGTCGCTTAGGGGATCGCCCTCTTCCTCTAAATGATCAAGTTTGGACATCTTTCCGGCCCGTCCAGGCGAGTCGGCAGAACCCCATTTATCTATAATAAAACACACTTGATAATTTGACTGATATTAAAATCAGAAGACAGTGATACAGCAACGATAGTGAAAAAATCCAGAAAAAAAT
>NW_027169424.1:27500-30000 GCF_036898095.1 Palaemon carinicauda
ATCGGGAGAGATACGGACTACTTAATTTACTGATTTATCAGTTAAAAGAGGAAATTGGGAAATCGCCCTTGAATGCTGAGAAAATGTCATTAGTGAATTCATTAAAATTAAGAATAAATAGTATTCAAGATGAAATATGTGAAGGGATAAAAATAAGAGCCAAAGTTGATGATAAATTAAAAGGAGAACAAGTGTCAGCCTATCTACTAGGGAAGGAAAAACATACTAAAACCTTTCTGAATAAGATTAGGAGAGAAGATGGTAGCGAAATTGTTAATTCCGATGCAATTATTTTGTATGTAAGAGACTATTTTGAAAACCTCTTTAAAAAAGAAAAATGTAATAAACATAGTCAACAGATGTTTCTCAATTTAATCAATAATGTTATAAACAAAAATGAAAATGATATATTAACAGCAGATGTGACAGAGTCTGAAGTATTTGTAGCCATTCGTGGAATGAAAAATGGAAAAGTCCAGGAATAGACGGTCTCCCCGTAGAATTTTATAAGACATTTTGGAAAGATATCAAGCAAGATTTTGTAAGCCTAATGAAATTTGTATTTAAGAATAAGACCGCTGTAAAACTAAATAAAGGAATCATTACTCTCACGCCGAAAGGAGACTTAGATCATATTATTAATTGGAGACCAATAACAATGTTAAATGCAGATTTTGAAGTCATAGCTAAAATAATAACTAACAGATTTAAAAATGTATTAAATTTAATTATATCCTCTGAACAGTTCAGCTGTCTTGAAAATAGGTCAATAATCAATTTAAACGTCTTAATGAGGGATATTATGGTTTACACAAATGAAAATAACAAGCAGGCAGCTTTGATAAACTTAGACTGGTCAAAAGCTTTTGATCGTGTAGATCATGAACTCTTATTTGCAATATTAGAGAAATTTGGTTTCGACAGTAGTTTTATCCAGTTGATACAAAAGTTTTATAAGCATAAACGGAAACATCTGTGATCCTTTTTGGAAATCTGTAAGGCAGGGATGTCCATTATCCATGATGTTATTTATTGTGTACCAAGAACCTTTCTACAGAATGATAAAAAGACAGGTTTCAGAGTCTTTCTTAAAATTACCAAATCAACTAAATGTGTCCGTTTTTGGTTATGCTGAGGATTCTGTTATTATTGTAACTCGTGACGAAGGTCTTTTAGAATGTATAAATGTAATCAACGAATATGAAAAAGCGTCTGCTGCCATTTTGAATAAAAGCAAGACTTTCATTTTAGGTATAGGATGTTGGAAAAACCGAACGGTATGGCCAATTAATGGCTACCAGTTTCTTCAGGATTCATGTAAAGTATTAGGAGTTTACCATACTAATAATTATCAGAAAAGTGTTGAGTTGAACTGGTCTTCTTTGGAAGATAAGATTACCAAGATGGTTGGTATTTTTCAGAATAGGAGACTGACAATATTTCAAAAGTCTATTGTAATGAATTGTAAAATTTTAGCAAAAACATGGTATATATCACATGTTTATCCAATACCAAATACATGTGATCAAAGAATTCAGAGATGTTTGTATGAATATATGTAGAATAGCAGTTATGAACCAATGACAAGGAAAACTATGTTTTTATAAAAATTAAAAGGGGGAGTTGGAATATTTAATATTTTGTGCAAATCAAAAGCCATAATGTTCCATACATTTATGAAAAATTGTATAAATAGATGTTTTGGTTATGAAATGCTGTATTTTTTCTGTAAAATTCGGGCAACTTTTCTAATTGAAACCAAAATTGAATATAAAGATTGCATAATTTTTATCCCTGTATATTATAGCATGATGATTGATATTCATAAAAAAGTCTATCGCTTAAAGAATTATCCAAATGTGTCAAATAAAGAAACTTATTGGTTGCTTATGAATTGTGAAGATTACAAACTCAAGATAGAGCTACTGTATCCCCTTTTTAATTGGACTTTGATTTGGAAACATGTAAACAGCAAGTATATTGATAAGAACAGCAGGGAAATACTTTATGGGTACACTCAAGAAATACTGAATACAAGTGACAGGTTGTACATCATGAATTTAACAAATGAGAATAAATGTCTATTTTGTGGTGCTGTAGAAAATAACAAGCATTTTATTTATTTCTGTCCATCACTAAAGCAAATAATATACTGGTTTAAGACACTTTTAAAAAATTGTTGAAAGATCAAGACAAACAGTTTGCTTAAGATTTTGAAATTAGACTTTGAAACTGTGTCAGATAAGGATGAAAATACTGCAATGATTCTGATATCGGATTTTTTAGCAGGAGTGTGGTATGGGCGATCTATAGGACTGTTAACGGATGACCCAAATTTACTTATATTCATAAGAGATAGAATGTTAAAAGCAAAAAAAAATGATAAGGGATACTTTAAAATAGAATTTAAAAAGATATTTACAAAAGAGTACATTTATGATAATTACTTAAATATTTAATATAATTATAAGTTAAGAACGTTTGTACAATAAAAGTTATT
>NW_027169425.1:0-22500 GCF_036898095.1 Palaemon carinicauda
GAAGACTGAAGACAACGCTCCAGCAGCCTGTTATCAAAGTTAAGTTCCCATCAGGTTATAAAAACCGTTTGATGATACAGGGGCATTTGTTTCTCTCATTATTGAATCACACATTACAGTAAACCAAATACAGAATGAAGATCCTTTAATGTGTCAAGGGTTTGGAGGAAAAGAGGTTTTTATAAACAGTTTTTGTTCACAGTCTTTTGAGCTAGGGGAAGAAAAACTTATTCATGATTTCTATGTTGTCCCCGAGTCAGGCATTACGGGCATTGATGTCATTTTTGGTTCCGACGCAATCTGGTTACTAGGATTAAAAGTACTTTCCTCTCCTGAGGGATTAACTGTAACTTTGAGGGATTGCATCCTACCCATTGGACGGACAGTTGCATCAGTAGCCCCGGTAATAGAACCTGTTGATAATGTTTCTGATAAGTGTGAACTTAGACTTTCCCAAGAAATGTGTATTGATCCCTCTTCTGCTGTAGTGTTAGAATTAAATGTATGTAACAGAGAGTTCAAGAATGGAATTGGCATCCTTATGCCCCATGTAGATTATGACACTAATTTAATGCTCGGTAGTTCAAATTGAGAATGGGAAAATTAAAGTACTGTTTCATAAGTTTACATCTGTACCAGTGTTACTTAGGGAAACTAAGCTAATAGCATGGGTTGAGACGAATGTCGATTTAGTGTTTAACGCTGCCATTCAGCAAAGTACCTCATCAGAACACGCATGCACTTTGAAGAATTTGGGACGTAGTTTAACACCTGATAGATATCATTTTAATCTTGCCCAAATTTTGGAATATCAAGACGTATTTGTAATGGTTGAGGAACCACCTGGATATTGTGACTTTATGCCTTTTCATATTGATACGGGAGACAGTCCGCCAGTCGTAACTTATCCTTATCAAGTGCCCTTTCCATATCAGACTGAGGTAAATACAGTTAGCAGAGATGAAAGAGAATGGAATAACCTCGATCTCCGATTCCCCCTGGCGATTTCCTATCGTAATTGTAAAGAAAAATTCTGGCGCTTTACGCATATGTGTAGATTACTGTAAGCTAAATAGTGTAACGAAAGGCGATTTGTTCACTTTGCTATCCATTGAAGAAATTCTATGTAAAGTCAGAAATAATACGTTGTTTTCTACCCTAGGTCTTAAATCAGGGTATTACCAAATTGCACTCAATCCCAAGAGTAAAGAAAAAACTGCAATTGTTGCAGGTGATTTATTATATTCCTTTAATACATTACCCTTTGGTTTAAAGAATGTGCCAGCACATTTTTCTTGTGCAATGATGAGCATATTTTCTGGATTGGTAGGAAATGCTGTGTTGATTTATCTAGATGATACAATTATCCTAGGAAAAACTGTAGAACATATGACTAAATTTGTTAAAGTACTCAAAGCCTTGAGATGTCATAATTTGAAGGACAACATAGCCAAGTGTCAGCTATTTCAGCCAGAAGTTTAATTTCTGGGTCATATAATCAGTAACAAGGGCGTAAGCCCTATGGTAGACAAAGTAGAGGTGATTAGGACTTATCCTCGTCCGGAAACCCGTAAACAAGTTAGTTCCTTTTTAGGGGTAGCATCTTATTACAGGCGTTTTAACAAAGCTTTGTGGAAAATCTCATGCCCTTTGGATAAGCTTGGAAAGCAGAATTTTTAATGGACGCGAGAACATGATGTCCAGAAAATTACGAATATAATTCGTAACTTTCCATATTTGTTTGTATTAACCTTGTATTTTGACTCAAAGGGAGTAGGTGGTTGTTTGATAGTTTTAAGTTGGTATTGAATTAGCTTGTTTTTCATTTTTAACCCAATTCCATTGGTTCTCTTATAACCTTGTTATAACTATACAAGCCGATATGGTTATGTACTGTAAGACAGAAGCAGAGACATTTCTCCGACGACAGTATGGCAACAACTCCTCCTCTAAGCCTTCTGTGAAATTACTAATCTTCGTTTTCAAGTGTTTTTCGCAGATGTGTTTCTTCATCAATAATAATACAGTGAGGAATATGTACAATATGTGGATGTTGTAAAAACCCCACTGGACCACTGGATATCTTCTTCTATTAGTTTGCCACGACCATGTGCCACATAGAGACGTATACAGTTCTGAAGTCCTCGTCCTCGAGTTATGGCCAAGGGTTTACTGTGATGTATTCACCATCGTTATGTGTGATTGAGCCCAAGTGGAGTCCTAGCTTGATGTGTCGAAAAATTGGCTCCTTTATCTGCAACGTGCTCTTGTGGTGAATGTCGTCGTCACTTCCACTTATATGCCTCTCTGGACAATAACAGGTATGGGGTTCAACTGAAGGAAGCGGGTTTTAGTTTGATTCCTTGTTATTGCCAGCACTTTCATTTATATTTAAGTAAAGGTCTTGCTAAATCCTTAATTATTAAACAACTATTCTTGGTCCTTTTGAGTCAATTTATTCATATAAAATTTCCAGGTTATTTGTGTCCAAGGTTGCATTTATTATGTTTATGGCTTTGGTTAATTCTATTTGTGCGAAGCCCTGTAAAAGTTTTGCAGCTTAATTTTGAATAATTCTGGGGAAATTTAATTTGACTTGCTATTTCCATGTCACTAATACGTAGTGATATTGTTCATATTTTTAGGACAGAGTGTTTACGAGCTAAACATATTCACTGAATAGGACTTTCTCGCTTCGTCTACGTTTGGATGAGGTCCTTTCGTCAACAGGAATTCTATTTAATCATGAACCGGTCTAACATACGAATGTACTATTTGGCTTGCCACCTTCAGCGTGTTTATTGTTAATTGTAAGGTGTTAATAATTATATTAATGTGTGTGTTAAGGCTGTTTAAATTACTTTCCTAAGTATTTGTTTAAGTGAATACAGTAAGTATACAAAAAGTTTAGTTCACATTATTATTATTATTACTATCCAAGCTACAACCCTAGTTGGAAAAGCAAGATGCTATAAGCCCAGGGGCTCCAACAGGGAAAAATAGCCCAGTGAGGAAAGGAAATAAGGAAATAAATAAATGAAGAGAACAAATTAACAATAAATCATTCTAAAATAAGAAACAACGTCAAAACAGACATGTCATATAATAAACTATCAACAACATCAAAAACAAATATGTCATAAATAAAAGATAAAAAGACTATGTCCGCCTGGTCAACAAAAAAGCATTTGCTCCAACTTTGAACTTTTGAAGTTCTACTGATTTAACCACCCGATTAGGAAGATCATTCCACAACTTGGTCACAGCTGGAATAAAACTTCTAGAGTACTGCGTAGTATTGAGCCTCATGATGGAGAAGGCCTGGCTATTAGAATTAACTGCCTGCCTAGTATTACGAACAGGATAGAATTGTCCAGGGAGATCTGAATGTAAAGGATGGTCAGAGTTGTGAAAAATCTTATGCAACATGCATAATGAACTAATTGAACGACGGTGCCAGAGATTAATATCTAGATCAGGAATAAGAAATTTAATAGACCGTAAGTTTCTGTCCAACAAATTAAGATGATAATCAGCAGCTGAAGACCAGACAGGAGAACAATACTCAAAACAAGGTAGAATGAAAGAGTTAAAACACTTCTTCAGAATAGATTGATCACCGAAAATCTTGAAAGACTTTCTCAATAAGCCTATTTTTTGAGAAATTGAAGAAGACACAGACCTTACATGTTTCTCAAAAGTAAATTTACTGTCGAGAATTACACCTAAAATTTTGAAAGAGTCATACATATTTAAAGGAACATTATCAATACTGAGATCAGGATGTTGAGGAACCACCGTCCTTGACCTACTTACAATCATACTTTGAGTTTTGTTAGGATTCAACTTCATACCCCATAATTTGCACCATGCACTAATTCTAGCTAAATCTCTATTAAGGGATTCACCAACCCTGGATCTACATTCAGGGGATGGAATTGATGCAAAGAGAGTAGCATCATCTGCATAAGCAACAAGCTTGTTTTCTAGGCCAAACCACATGTCATGTGTATATAGTATAAAAAGTAATGGGCCAAGAACACTACCCTGTTGAACACCGAATATCACATTCCTATAATCACTATGGTGCCCATCAACAACAACTCTTTGAGATCTATTACTTAAAAAATCAATAATAATGCTAAGAAACGACCCACCCACTCCCAACTGTTTCAGTTTGAAAACAAGGGCCTCATGATTAACACGGTCAAAGGCAGCACTAAAATCAAGGCCAATCATACGAACTTCCCGACCACAATCAAGGGATTTCTGTACAGCATTGGAGATTGTAAGAAGGGCATCACATGCTCCAAGGCCTTTACGAAAACCAAATTGCATTTCAAAAATTGAAACAAGCTTTGTCTGGAGATAGTTTTTTAATCTTTCCTAAATTTGATCGTGAATTTTAGGTAACAGGCAGCACTCCTCACACAAGCGATATTGCCATTGGAGGGGTAATAAAACAAATTGATGATGAAAGGATTTCCTGCCCTGTAACGTTCACCTCACGGGCGTTATAAGGGCCTGAAACCCGTTACTTAGCACTTGATAAAGAAGCAGGACATGGTTTGGGTTCTTGACTGCCAGGGACAGACCTTCTCGAAGACTTATATTGCTGTCCCACCAGCTCAGGCAAGTCTTGACTGGCTCGGAGATCGGGATCAAGACCGCCTCCAAAGTTTTGTCCTTGTTCCAATGGGAGTCTAAATGGAACTGGAGAGGGTGAAGGTGAAGTCTCCCTAGAGAGATAAACTGTTCCAGGGATGACAGCGTCCCTAGGAGGCTCATCCAACTTCTCACAGAGCAATGGTCTTTCTCTAGCATGAGACGGACTTTGAGCAAGGCTTGCTCTATCCTGTTGGCAGACGGAAAAGCCCGAAAAGCTAGACTCTGTATCTCCATCCCCAAATGGAGAATCGTTTGGGAGGGAGTCAGCTGAGACTTCTCTATGTTCACCAATAGGCCCAACTCCTTTGCAGGATACAACGTCCATTGAAGGTCCTGCAGACAGCGATGACGGGACGATGCTCTGAACAACCAGTCGTCCAGGTACAGGGAGGCTCGAATCCCCGACAAATGTAGGAATTTTGCTACATTTCTCATGAGCCTTGTAAAAACAAGAGGAGCAGGGCTGAGGCCAAAGCACAGTGCTCTGAATTGGTACACCACATTCCTGTATACAAACCTCAGATACGGCTGAGAATCTGGGTGTATAGGAATGTGAAAGTACGCATCCTGCAAGTCGAGAGAGACCATCCAGTCTCCCTCTCTGACTGCTGCCAGAACGGATTTGGTGGTCTCCATCGTAAATTTTGTTTTGACAACAAACACGTTGAGAGCACTGACATCCAGCACCGGCCTCCAACCTCCTGTATGCTTTGGAACTAGGAAGAGACGGTTGTAAAACCCCGGTGATTGAAGGTCCGAGACTTTCACCACCGCCCCCTTCTCTAGCAACTGAGACACCTGCAGATGTAATGCCTGTCTCTTTGACTCCTCTCAATACCTGGGAGAGAGGTCTATAGGGACTTTTACTAGAGGAGGTCTCCGTACAAAAGGTATTTTGTACCCCTCCTTTAGCAACAAAACAGACTCCTGGTCTGCACCCCTCTTCTCCCAGGCCTGCCAGAAGTTGGTTAATCTGGCCTCTACCGCTGTCTGAGGACGTGGGCAGTCAGACTCTGCCACGGGAGGACTTAGATCCTCTCCTCTTACTATCGGCACGAGAGCCTCCCAGATCCTCTCCTCTTACTATCGGCACGAGAGCCTCCCTTACTGGGAGCTCTGCCACGAAAGGGCGGGATAAATCTCGTCGCAGGAGTATCGAACTTAGGTCTAACGACATAAGAGGACGAAGGAGCAGCCTTACGCGCAGACGTGGTCATCAAGTCATGGGTATCCTTCTGCACTAGAGACGCTGCGATATCCTTAATCAACTGCTGTGGGAACATGGCAGAAGACAACGGCGCAAAGAGTAGCTCTGACCTTTAACAAGGAGTTACTCCTGCAGACAGGAACGAACAAAGAGTCTCCCTCTTCTTAAGGACTCCTGCCGTAAAAGTAGCAGCGAGTTCATTAGAGCCATCACGGATAGCTTTGTCCATGCAGGACATAATTTTCAGAGACATCACGGTCAGCCGAAGAGATCTTCCTGCTCAAGGCTCCCAGCGACCAATCCAAGAAGTTGAAAACTTCAAAGGCCCGATAAACTCCTTTGAGGAGATGATCTAGGTCTGAAGAGGACCAGCAAACTTTTGAGCGTCTCATGGCCAGACGACGAGGAGAGTCTACGAGGCTTGAGAAGTCTCCCTGGGCAGAGGCAGGTACTCCCAAGCCAAGAACTTCTCCCGCGTCATACCAGACGCTCGCGCGAGAAGCCAGTTTTAAAGGGGGAAAAGCAAAAGCTGACTTCCCCAAACTCCTCCTGGTCATCAACCAGTCACCTAGTAAACGCAAAGCTCTCTTAGAAGAGCGAGAGAGCACTAGCTTAGTGAACAACGGCGTCGAAGCAACTAGGCCCAGCGTGAACTCTGATGGGGGCGAACGAGGAGCAGCAGTCACAAAATGATCAGGAAAAAGTTCCTTAAAAATAAGCATGATCTTTTTAAAATCAAGAGAGGGCTGAGCAACTTTAGGCTCCTCTCCATCCGAAAAAGTCCCCAAAGGCATATCAGTTGGAAGGGGATCAACGACTTCCTCATCCGACGGAACTTCGTCCGACAACTGCCGAGTCTCGTGATACGGAGAGACATGCCGAGGAGGCAACGCTTGACAGGCTATGTCAACAAGCGACGGAGCAGCAGCAACAGCTGAGGAAACGACGTCATGCCGCGGCTGTAAAAACTAAAAGTCTTGTGACTGACAAACAACAACAGCCTGAGTTGATTGTCGTTCGACATCACGTCGAGACTGCATTGACTGCAGGGTCTGAGCAGGAAAAACAACTTCAGACTGCGGCGACAGACGCTCAACGTCACGTCGAGGCAACGGAGTCGGTCGGCGAACGTCAGTGCGGGGCTGAGGTGACAGCTGCTGAACGTCAGTTCGAGACTGCGGCAAAGGGGGTTCCACGTCACGTGACTGACGTGAATGATGAGGAACACGACCAGCATCGCGTTTCAAAGCACTAGAAACGTTAGCACTAACATCATACGGACGAGAAAACACTCGTTTAGGCGGCTGAAGGCCAGAGTCACGCTCATCGCACTGGCAAACCGCAAGCAAAGGATCATCGTGAACCTGTTCATGCTCATAATCTTCCATAAGGGAGGAAAGCTTAGACTGCATGTCCCGCAGGACAACCCACTTCGGGTCAAAGGGAGTCGGAACGGGCGTGACGTCGGTAACGTCTGCGCAGGCAAAACATTGCCCCTACCGAGACCCTCGGACTCCGTGTTACGTTTTCGCTTAACAGGCGAACAGTCATCCGATGACTGCAACTGGTCAGAGCTGCCGCAATGGCTACAGCCAGGATGCTGGACCTGTCCTGAAGGGACTGACTTGCGCTTCAAGGGCCTAGAAACCTTGCGCCAAGGTTTCTTATGCGACAAGTCGTCGGAGGACGAGGAGAACTTAGTCTCACCCGTCTTATGGTAAGGACGTTCTTGATGAGAAACGTCTGATACCAAAGAGGGAACTTCTGTACGTCGGTTTACACCTCTCGCCCCCTTAAGTCCTACGACATTACTTCTCCCTGGTGCAGGGGAGCCTGAAAGAGGTCTCGGACTAAGGGAGCGACAAGCACGAACAGACGAACCCTCGGTCGCAACACTAAACACATTTTGCGCACTTTTCACTTTACCACTTAGATTTTCTGCTTTACCACTTTGACACTTCAACAACTTAACATCGGACATAAGTTGATTCCTGTCCGAGGCTAAGGATTCAACCTTTTCACCTAATGCTTGAATCGCTAAAAACATATCGCGCATTGAAGGTTCATGAGTGCTAGCAGGGGGTTCAGGAACAACCACTACAGGGGAAGGATTAGGTTCAGGGGCATGGGAGGAGGAAAATTCCAAATATCTAGATGAGCTTCTCCTCACCCTATCTCTTTCGAGCTTACGAGTATACTTTTCATACTCTAGCCACTCGAATTCCGACAAGACCACGCACTCCTCACACCGATCTCCTAATTGGCAGGATTTACCCCGGCAATTAGAACAAACAGTATGAGGGTCGATAGAGGCCTTGGAAAGACGTTTGTTACAATCTCTCGCACACTTGCGATATACAGGAGAAGGGTCAGCCATTATGAACAACCAGAGAAAATCCAAATTAAAGCCAAGTTCATCAACAAGAAACACAAGCCAAAAAAGGGTTTCAAGAGTTTTATTAAACACACCAAGACAGCGAAAGCCAATAAAACAACCAAAACAAAGTACAGTACTTCACCAATTCGGTAGAAAACTCGAGGTCTAAAGCGAGCGGAACCAATGTTGTCGGTGACACCGACAGAGAAGAACTGGTGTGGTTGAGAAGTATATGCTGTATCTGGCCGATAGTCGGCGCTGGTGGGCACACCCGCAACCTTCATGGCGATCGCTCGCGAGTTTTTGGAATCTGTCGGGTCGTCGGAGATGTTAGCTACAGTATTTATATATTCACCGGCTAAGTTTAATATTTAAAATGAAAGATCTAGAAGAAAGAAATAAAATGTTGAACGAAAAGCTGAGAGAAATAGAAGAAAAATGGTCAAAAATGATAGCAGAAATTGTCGAAGAGGTGCTGAGGAAGGTGAAGAATGAAATAATGGACGAGGTCGTAAGTACAGTAAGTAACAGGTTTAGCCAGAATGAATTTGGAGATGTAAGGCAAAATCAGGTAGAAGTAGTTAAATCAAAAGTATTGCAGGAACTAGAAGAAGAGGAAAAATGTTATTTTTATTAGTAAAATAAATTTTTGAATATACTTACCCGATAATCATGTAGCTGTCAACTCCGTTGCCCGACAGAATTCTACAGGAGGGATACGCCAGCTATCACTATACTAGAAGGGGGTGTACTCACCAGCGCCACCTGTGGCCAGGTACTACAGTACTTCTTGTTGACACCTCCTCAATTTTTCCTCGGTCCACTGGTTCTCTATGGGGAGGAAGGGAGGGTCAATTAAATCATGATTATCGGGTAAGTATATTCAAAAATTTATTTTACTAATAAAAATAACATTTTTCAATATTAAACTTACCCGATAATCATGTAGCTGATTCACACCCAGGGGGGTGGGTGAAAACCAGTGTACATGACTAAAGGATAGCTAAGTATCCCGTATTTCATATAATCAGTTATCTCAAAATAACAATGAAATAATAAGTACCTGGTAAGGAAGTCGACTTGAACCGTTACTCTGCCTTTATTAAGTTCGTCTTCCTTACTGAGCGCAGCGTTCCTCTTAGGAGGCTGAATCAACTCTAAGGTGCTAAAGTATATAGGGCTGCAACCCCTACTAAAGGACCTCTACACAACCTCTAACCCAGGCGCTTCTCAAGAATGAATTGACCACCCGCCAAATCAAAAGGATGCGGAAGGCTTCTTAGCCTACCGTAACAACCATAAAAACAACAATAAAAGCATTCAAGAGAAAGGTTAAAAAAAGGTTATGGGATTAAGGGAATGTAGTGGCTGAGCCCTCACCTACTACTGCACTCGCTGCTACGAATGGTCCCAGGGTGTAGCAGTTCTCGTAAAGAGACTGGACATCTTTAAGATAAAATGAAGCAAACACTGACTTGCTCCTCCAATAAGTTGCATCCATTATGCTCTGCAGAGAACGGTTTTTATTAAAGGCCATCGAAGTGGCTACGGCTCTCACTTCGTGGGTCCTTACCTTCAGCAAAGCAAGGTCTTCCTCCTTCAAGTGAGAATGGGCTTCTCTAATCAGAAGCCTTATATAATACGAAACCCCGTTTTTGGACATGGGCCTCGAAGGTTTCTTGATTGCACACCATAAGGCTTCTGACTGTCCTCGAATAGGTTTTGACCTATTAAGATAATATTTCAGAGCTCTGACAGGGCAAAGAACTCTTTCTAGCTCATTACCTACCATGTTGGAGAGGCTAGGAATTTCAAACGATCTAGGCCAAGGACGTGAAGGAAGTTCATTCTTAGCTAAGAATCCGAGCTGTAAAGAACATGTCGCAGATTCGGATGTGAACCCAATGTTCTTGCTGAAGGCATGAACCTCACTGACTCTTTTAGCTGTTGCAAGGCAGACGAGAAAAAGAGTCTTGAGGGTAAGGTCCTTGAAGGAAGCTGACTGGAGAGGTTCGAACCTAGGTGACATAAGGAACCTTAAGACTACGTCTAGATTCCAGCCTGGAGTGGGTAGACGACGTTCTTTAGAAGTCTCAAAAGACTTAAGGATGTCTTGAAGGTCCTTGTTGGAAGAAAGGTCCAAACCTCTGTGGCGGAGAACTGAAGCCAACATACTCCTGTACCCTTTAATCGTAGGAGCTGAAAGGGATCTCTCATTCCTTAGATGTAATAGGAAGTCAGCTATTTGGGTTACAGAGGTATTGGTAGAGGAAACTGCATTGGCTCTACACCAGCTCCGGAAGACTTCCCACTTGGATTGGTAGACTCTACGAGTGGATACCCTCCTTGCTCTGGCAATCGCACTGGCTGCCTCCTTCGAAAAGCCTCTAGCTCTAGCGAATCTTTCGACAGTCTGAAGGCAGTCAGCCGAAGAGCGTGGAGGTTTGGGTGCAACTTGTCTAGGTGAGGTTGACGTAGAAGGTCCACTCTTAGAGGGAGAGTCCTGGGGACGTCGACCAGCCATTGTAGTACCTCTGTGAACCATTCTCTTGCAGGCCATAGGGGAGCAACCAGCGTCAGCCGTGTCCCTTCGTGCGAGATGAACTTCTGAAGGACTTTGTTTATGATCTTGAACGGTGGGAATGCGTAAAGGTCGAGATGGGACCAATTCAGCAGAAAAGCATCCACATGAACTGCTGCTGGGTCTGGAACTGGGGAACAGTACAAAGGAAGCCTCTTGGTCATGGAGGTGGCAAAAAGATCTATTGTCGGCTGACCCCACAAGGTCCAAAGTCTGTTGCACACGCTCTTGTGGAGGGTCCATTCCGTGGGGATGACCTGATCCTTTCTGCTTAGGCGATCTGCTGAGACGTTCATGTTGCCCTGAATGAACCTCGTAACTAGGGTGAGGTTTAGACTTCTTGACCAAATGAGGAGGTCCCTTGCTATCTCGTATAGGCTCCTCGAATGGGTCCCTCCCTGCTTGGAGATGTAAGCCAAGGCTGTGGTGTTGTCGGAGTTCACCTCCACCACCTTGCCTAGCAGGAGGGACTTGAAGTTCAATAGGGCCAAATGAACTGCCAGTAGCTCCTTGCAGTTGATGTGGAGCGTTTCCTGTTCCTCGTTCCACGTTCCCGAGCACTCCTGTCCGTTCAAGGTCGCGCCCCAGCCCGAGTCTGATGCATCCGAGAAGAGATGAAGATTGGGGGTCTGAATCGCCAACGATAGGCCCTCCCTGAGAAGGAGATTGGTCTTCCACCACAAGAGAGTGGTCTTCATCTCTTTGGTGACCGGGATAGAGACTGCTTCGAGCGTCAAACCCTTGTCCCAATGAGCTGCTAGATGGAATTGGAGAGGGCGGAGGTGGAGTCTCCCTAGCTCGACGAACAGGGCCAACGATGAAAGGGTCCCTGTGAGACTCATCCACTGTCTCACCGAGCAACTGCTCCTCTTCAGCATGCTCAGGATGCAATCTAGGGCTTGGCTTATCCTTGGGGCCGATGGAAAAGCCCGAAAATCCTGACTCCGAATCTCCATTCCCAGGTAAACAATGGATTGGGAGGGAATGAGCTGGGACTTTTCTAAATTGACTAACAGACCCAGTTCTTTGATCAAGTCCAAAGTCCAGTTGAGACTCTCCAGACAGCGACGACTCGTGGAGGCTCTCAACAGCCAGTCGTCTAAATAAAGGGAGGCTCTGATGTCCGATAAGTGGAGGAATTTTGCAATATTCCTCATCAGATGCGTAAACACCATAGGAGCTGTGCTTAGGCCAAAACACAGGGCTTGGAATTGGTAGACAACCTTTCCAAAAACGAATCTCAGGAAAGGTTGGGAGTCTGGATGAATAGGAACGTGAAAGTAAGCATCTTTCAGATCCAACGAGACCATCCAGTCCTCCTGCCTGACCGCTGCTAGGACCGACTTCGTCGTCTCCATAGTGAACGTCTGCTTGGTGACATAAGCATTGAGCGCGCTGACGTCCAGCACCGGTCTCCAACCTCCTGTCTTCTTGGCCACCAGAAAGAGACGGTTGTAGAAGCCCGGGGATTGATGGTCCCGGACTATAACCACTGCCTTCTTCTGTAACAGGAGCGACACCTCCTGGTGCAACGCTAGCCTCTTGTCCTTTTCCTTGTAGTTGGGAGAGAGGTTGATGGGAGAAGTGGTCAGAGGGGGTTTGCGGCAGAAGGGTATCCTGTAACCCTCCCTCAGCCACCTGACAGACTGGGCGTCTGCACCTCTCTTTTCCCAGGCTTGCCAGAAGATCTTGAGTCTGGCTCCTACTGCTGTCTGGAGAGGAGGAGAGTCAGTGTTTGCCTTTTGAAGTCTTGGAACCTTTCCTAGACTTGCTCCTGGAAGAGTCTGGACGGGAGCTTCCTCGGCTGGGGGCTCTACCACGAAAGGGCGGAATAAACCTCGTAGCAGGAGTATCAGCCACTGGGGTGCGATAAGTCCTGGGGACTGAGGGAGCAACCTTAGTCTTATGAAGAGGCCACAAGATCATGGGTGTCCTTTTGAATCAGGGCCGCAGACAAGTCCTTGACAAGCTCTTCGGGAAACAAGAACTTAGAGAGCGGAGCGAAAAGGAGTTGAGACCTTTGACAAGGTGTGATGCTGGAAGAAAGGAAGGTACAAAGTTGCTCCCTTTTCTTAAGCACTCCTGACACAAACATTGAAGCAAGCTCGCCAGATCCATCCCTAATAGCTTTATCCATGCAGGACATTAAGAGCATGGCCGAGTCCTTGTCCGCAGGGGAGGTCTTCTTGCTAAGGGCCCCCAGGCACCAGTCTAGAAAATTGAACATCTCAAAGGCACGAAATACACCCTTTAGGAAGTGATCTAGATCGGAGAAGGTCCAGCAAACCTTAGAGCGCCTCATTGCTGTTCTACGAGGAGAGTCGACCAAACTTGAGAAGTCAGCCTGGGCAGAGGCAGGTACTCCCAAGCCTGGTTCCTCTCCTGTGGCATACCATACGCCCGCTTTAGAAGTGAGCTTAGTCGGTGGGAACATAAAGGAAGTCTTCCCTAGTTGCTGCTTAGACTGCAACCACTCTCCTAAAATTCTTAAAGCTCTCTTAGAGGACCTTGCAAAGACGAGCTTAGTATATGTAGACTTGACCTGCTGCATGCCCAGCGAAAACTCAGATGGCGGAGAGCGGGGGGTAGCAGAGACAAAATGGTCCGGGTATACCTCTCTGAAAAGAGCCAGGACCTTACGAAAGTCAATAGGTGGAGGAGAAGACTTGGATTCTTCCACGTCTGATGAGGGATCCAGGTGCGCAGCTTCTTCATCAGAAACCTCATCACCAAGTGTAGCGAAGTGAGAGGTAAGGGAACTGTGGTATGCTGAACAGCAGAATCTGAACAAGCGGGTGCAAAAACGCTTGTGGTTTCATCCTCAAGTCTCTGTTGATGAGGTAAAACCTGAGGTTCAGGCTGCAAAGGCTGGTCAAAAGGAGTAGCGGAAGGTAGGCGCATGGGTTGAGGAGGCTGAATCCTGGCATGAGTGTCTTGACTCAAGAGTTGCGCTTGCTGTAAGGGTAGCGGATGCGCAGTAGCAGGTTCCTGAGGAACGAGTTGAGGTTCCTGAGGTGTGAGCTGCGAGAGTTGAGGTAGCGGCTGCGCAGAACGCAGTTCTTGTCTCGCGAGTTGAGGTTCCTGAGGCGCAAGGCTAAGGTGTTGAGGCTCTCGCCTTGAGGAGGGTTGAGGTCGCTGCAGCGAGAGCTGAGGTGTCTGCCTCATGGATGGAAGAGGTTGTCGTACCTCAAGAGAGTGTTGCCTCACAGGTGGAACCGCAAGTGGAAGCGGAGGAAGTAAGGCATAAGCTTCCTGTTCCCATTGCTGAGGTTGCCTTAAGGAAGGCGGAGGTTGCTGCACACCGCTGGAAACTGGCAACTCAGTACGCGGTAAGGTATCCTGAGGAGCCTCAACATCGTACGCCTGGCAGACTGGAGTGCGGTTAGGCGGAGCGATCGCAGGAGGAGGTGTAACCTTCTCAGCCTGACACTCACGCATTAAGACCGCAAGCTGTGACTGCATGGACTGCAGTAAAGTCAACTTGGGGTCGGCAGACACTAAGGTCTGCTGAGGCAAAGCCTTAACAGAAGATGAGGTCTGTTGTGGCAGCACCTTACCCCTCTTAGGAGGTGTGCAGTCAACTGATGACTGCGGCGAGTCAGAGCTGATCCAATGACTGCAGCCAGGTTGAAGAGCTCTTGAGGTCTGGACTTTGCGTTTGAGAGGTCTAGAGACCTGAGTCCAGCGTTTCCTCCCTGACAATTCTTCAGCAGACGAGTAAAAGACGGGCTCAATCGTCTGCGGGTGGGAGTGACGGTCTCTGTAAGACACGCCCGCAACCACCGAGGATACTTCTGTGCGCCGATCAAGGCCTGCCGAACCCTTTTGCCCTTCGACATTGCTTCTCCCCTGGGCTTGGGAGCTTGCAAGAGGTCCCGGACTGGGAGGACGACTGGCACGCACAGAAGTACCCTCACGCACCACACTGACACTGACACTAGCACTTGGCACTGCACTGACACTAGCACTTGTCACAGCACTGGCACTATTACCTCCCACTGCACTCTTGACCTTAAGTTCCTTGACTTCGGCCATAAGAGACTTATGATCACTAACCACCGATTCCACTTTGTCACCTAAAGCCTGAATGGCACGCAAAACAACAGACATATCAGGTTGAGGGCAAATAGTAGGTTCGGGGGTAGCCACTACAGGGGGAGGAAAAGGTAGGGGATCATGAGGTGAGGAAAAAAGTGAAGAGCGAGAAGAACTCCTCCTAACTCTCTCTCTCTCTAACTTGGTTGAATATTTCAAGAATCGGACAAATTCAAGTTCCGAAAGTCCGGTGCATTCCTCACATCGATCTTCCAACTGACAGGGTCTTTCCCTACAGTCAGAACAAGCGGTGTGAGGATCTACCGAGGCCTTCGGAATACGCCTATTACAAGACCTACATCGTCTATGGGGTGGGGCTTGTGAAATGTCAGACATCTTGAATCAAAGAGTTAGCCAAGGGGGATTCCAAATCAAGCAAAAAGATCGTTAACCATAAATCAGAACTAAATAAAAGCTATCTAAGCTAATATAGAAGTTTTCCAGTATAGCGACAGCCGAAATCTGAGAGAAATACTTCACCAAAAGCCGTGAACAATACTCCAGATCATAAGCGTATCCCAGAACGTCTTGCCGGAAGCACGACAGAGGAAAAATTGAGGAGGTGTCAACAAGAAGTACTGTAGTACCTGGCCACAGGTGGCGCTGGTGAGTACACCCCCTTCTAGTATAGTGATAGCTGGCGTATCCCTCCCGTAGAATTCTGTCGGGCAACGGAGTTGACAGCTACATGATTATCGGGTAAGTTTAATATTGAAAAAAGGAGAGTACAGTATGCAATTTAGTGCTGTATAATGTACCAGAAAGTGAAAGGAAGGAAGCAGAGGAAAGAAAAACAGAGGATACTAATTGGTGTCAGGATATTTTCAGAAATAGTTTAGAGCTAGAGCAGATAGAGATGGAACAGGTAATAAGGCTAGGGAAGCGAAATGAGGGGGGGAGGGGACGACCTAGGCCAATGCTTATTAAATTTAAGAATGAAGAAATGAAGTGGAAAATCCTAAAAAGTGCTAAGAAACTAAAACACGAACAGAATCCTTTGAAAAAAAGAGTAGGTATAACAAAGGACATGACGAAAAAGGAAAGAGAGGTTATGTCAAAACTTAGGGAAAACCTCAAAGAAAAACAAAATAATGGAGAGAATGGCTGGATGATAAAAAAAGGAAAACTCCTCAGAGAACAGGGGGCCAGAGAAAGGAGGTAGAGATAGGACCACAAGAAATGCAAAAGGGGAACAGAAAAAGGAATGAATATGGATCACGCGACAGCCCAACGGAAAAGAATAAGAGAATTAGTTTCAAAATGATAAATATACAAGGCTTAACAAAGCAAAAATACATGGAAATGGAGAGTCTCCTAAACGATAGCTTTGATATCAACATAGTAGTGCTAACTGAAACACAACAAAAAATAGATAAGATTAATATAAGTGATGGTACAATTAAGAAGGAGAGTATGAGGGATTTTAAAGATAAAAAAGGAGGGGGGTTAATGGTGATATACAGTACAGAGACGACAAAGGATATAGAAATAGAAAAAGTTCAATCGAAGAACTTAGATATATTGGATGTAAAAGGGAATATCCTTAAAAAGAAAGTGAGACTTACTGTAGTATACAGTATATGGATTGTGGCAGGGATAGGGAAGGTAAAGAAATGTAGTGATACGAACAGAGCTAGAGAAAAAAATAGAGGAAGTAGAGGAAGATGAAGCACTAATTATAATGGGAGATTTTAAATGGTCATCTAGGCTTCTTGGGATACCAAGAGGAGAATGAAAATGGAAAGAAAATACTCGAGGTAATAAACAATAAAAACCTTATATTATTAAATGTAGATGAGAAATGCAAAGGAACATATACATGGGAGAGAGGTTATCAAAGAAGTACCATAGACTTGGTGTTGGTAAATAAAGAAATGTATGAATACTTCGATGAGATGAACATAGATGAAGAAAAAGATAAAGTAGATATATCTGACCATAATCTGGTTGAGGTAGAGGTCAGCGGTAAAGCGAAGATAGAAAGAGGTCAGCGTTAAAGCGAAGATAGAAAACTACAAAAAAAGGATTTTGGAAAGAAAGTATGTATTACAAAACAGACGAAGAAAGTCTTAGGGAATACAGGGAAGAATTAAAAAATAATCTAGAGAACAGAGAAATCACAAGGATGGATGAATTTGATGAAGTTGTAGAAGAGTCAGCAAAAAGAAAGCTACAAGCAAAGTACAGACGGAGAACAACTGGAGAAGAGAAAGCAAAGATAGAACCAGCAGGTTGTAATAAAGGAAGCAATGTGGGAAAATGAAAAGAAGAAGGCTAATGAAGTAAGGAAGGATAGGAACAAAATATTAAAAAATATTGACAAACTGAAAGGGAAAAAGGAAGAGGAGGAAGAAATACAATTATATGACGAAAATGGAGAAAAACTATCCACAGAAGTAGCAGAGGAACAAATAGATAGGTTCTGGGGGGAAAACATTTATAAAATGCACGAAAATAAAATGAAAGATGTATGGAATAGTGAAGAAAGACAAAGTTATATAGAAAAATTAAAGGAAATAGAAAAAGAAAAAAATTCATTAGGACACTCATTCCCTATAGAAATAAGAGAGCACATGGATATGATATCACCAATAACAAGAAAGATAACACCAATGAATATTCCCAAGTTAACAGAGGAGAAAGTTAAGAAAATTTTAAGAAAAATGAAAAATAAAAAGGCAGCAGGTCCAGATGAACTGAAACCAGAATTATATAAAACTATAGCTAATGACAGCAAATGTTTGGAAATCATTACAAAGGGCCTTCAAAATGAAACGGAGGAGAAGAACAAGCCCGAAAAGTGAAAAAAGTCTAAAACGAAAATGATAAAAAAGGTAAAGAAACCCACAGTAAAAGATCTAAGACCAATTGCCCTTACAAATGCCTCATACAAAATATTTATGGCCCTCATGAAAGATGAAATAGAAGAACAACTTGAGAGAAATATGGAGATGAAAGAAACGCAAGCCGGGTTCACAAAAGGAGGAAGAGTAGAAGACAACATATTTATTTTACAATACTGTGTAGAAGAAAGCTACAAAAGGATGGAAAGTTTAATGTAATTTCAATAGATTTCAAGAAAGCCTATGACTCAATAAAGAGGGAAAAAATAATAGAAATTATGAAAGAATACAGAATACACCCAAATGTAATAGATACATTGGAAGAAATCTACGAAGGAGACAAAACCAAAATAAACATAGGATATGAATTAGATAAAGAATTTGAAGTAACGAGTGGGATAAAACAGGGATGTACAGGGTCAACTACTCTATTTAAACTAATTACATATACTGTAAAATAATAAATGAATTAGAAAGAAAAGGAAAAGGCTTTGAAAACGAAATAATAAGGATTAGGGCATTGTTCTTGGCAGATGACGGTCTAATTGTAGCAAAAAATATAGTAGATGCTGAAGCAAACAAAAATACTAGTAGAAATATGTAAAGATTGTGGGCTAGAAATAAACAAAAATAAGTCATATTATCATATATAATATGAAAGAAAAACCGGAAGAAATAGAGGGTATTAAAGTAACAGATAGCATAAATATTTAGGAATAGAGATAGAAGGGAAAAGAAATATGTTTAAAAAACAAAAGAAAATGATGGAAAAGGCAGAAAAGCTAGCTAACTTAACCTACTCAATTATTACGAAAAGCTGCCACAAAATACTAATAGGAAAACCATATTGGAAATATGTAGCCTTACCCGGAATACTATATGGCACGGCAGTAATGAACATAACAGAAAGTGAAATAAAACGATTACAGCAGATTGAAAACGGAGTAAGAAGAAAAATTTTGGGAGCACCATCATATGCAGCAGTAGCAACACTACGGGGAGAGATAGGAATATCCGAAATGAAGACTAGGATAGCAGGAGGAAGGCTAAGGTTTGTGAAAGGGATAGAAGAGGGGAGAAATGATTTGCTGAAGATAATTCTGGAAGAAATGAAAGAAAATGAAAATAACAGGTGGATGAAAGAGACTAGGAAATGGATTAAAGATATGGAAATGAACGATAGAACCTTTAGGAGAATGGGAAAAGAAGAGCTTAAGGCCAAAATTAGAGAAGTAGATGGTAAAAAGTGGAGGGATGAGATAAAAGAGAAAAATAGTTTAGAAATATACGAACAAGAAAAAGGGCAAATAGGAGAAGAAATGTTTTATGACAACAAACCTAATTCTATTATTATATATAGAGCTAGGGCCAACTGTTTGAAATTAAACGATAGGAAAAGACATGAAGCGGGAGGTAGGGTAGAATGCAAACTATGTGGGGCAGTTAATGAAGACCTCGCCCACTTCATTCTTGAGTGTCCAGACCTCAGCGACGAAAGAAGAAACATAGTGGAATTGCAACAGCCGTATGAAGAAGAAAAGAAGAAGATAATAGGAAACGTGCTGTTCAAGAAAGATGGAATAGAGAAAAGAAAAGAATATATCTATCAAATGTGGAAAAAAGAGAGAAGAAAATAAAAGAATTAGAATAAAGAAGAAAACCAAGGAGGGGCCGATGGAAAGGCGAATCCCTCCGCCCAACAACGTAAACGGGTTCTAGATTAGATGGTGCTCTTGCATTTGTTTCCCTTTTAAAAATTTAGTTTTTTAATCCTAAATTTTGGAATTATAAAATAGGCCTAAATGAAAAATATGGATTTCTCATAACCATGAATCGCTTCGTAATAATAACCGAGGTAATCAAATTCTAAGTTTGTATAACTGATAACTGACACCGAAATACTAACCCTGGGGGCTAATGCACGTAATGAAACATGTTCTGCTTGCCAGAACATGGGAACAATGAAATAATGTTTAATAGCGAGCGAAGCGAGCATAAGGCAGAACAAAAACCAATGAATCATTAGCTTAATTGAGAAAGGAGATATTTCTGATAAGGCAGAACAAAAACCAATGAATCATTAGCTTAATTGAAAAAGGAGATATTTCTGATAAGATGCAGACTGCTACAAATGACTCCATACAAATTGGGATGGCAAGTCCCATTCTCTATGCATCCAGAGGTCCTAGCAAACAATTGCTTCAGTTTTTTTCACATTGTTCCATTACTAGGAGCCTTTGTAGTTCGATGGACGACAGCCCTGACCTTTAGACTACCATGTTCTTTATACTTACCCTGTCCCAACAAACTACATTCACCAACATTACTATTACTCGGTTATAGTAACAGTAACTTTTTCATTAAGAAGACTGGTTTCTGATGATGATGACTGGCGGAAACAACAAAGTTTAAAAAGGTTTATCTCAATAGCATACATTAAACTTGTACACGGCATATTTTAAAGTATTTCGAACGTAAATGATGAAAATACCTTGCACTAACCCTTACCTTTCAGTTATAGAAGTCGACTCACCATATCTCAAAAACTATGGATTTCTGCTAGAAATCATTAACAAAAATTATCAAACCGTAAAAAAAAATACATTTAAGTCTGATTTTTTACAAACCCTTTATTGCACTGTTCTATAATTTTAACCCTGTTGCATTTGATGGGGAGTATGTATGATAGCGGCCACCTGTATGTATGATTACGGCTAACTTGAATACGGCAGTGTAAGGGGGCGTTAGAACCCTGTTAGGTAAGTGGGTAAGGACACAGCTTGTAGGTTAGGTTAAGGGGGAGAATTTAGGTTAGTTGATATCAATTTTTAATCCAAAAGGGAGGAACTGGCCTCTGATATACAAAGGCTCCGTAATTCTTGTTCTTAATTGTGGGGTTTGAGGAATTTCCGAACAGTGCACGGGTAAAGAGAAAATCTCCTAACAGTGCACAGATAAAAATAAAACATCCAAACAGTGCACAGGTAAAACAAAAACCTCCAAACAGTGCACAGATAAAAATAAAACATCCAAACAGTGCACAGGTAAAATGAAAACCTACGAACGGTGCACAAGTAAAAACTAAAACATCCAAACAGTGCACAGGTAAAATGAAAACCTCCGAACAGTGCACAGGTAAAATGAAGGTATTTTTGTAGTGAATTACAGGGCAATGTAACCTAGGAAAAAAACTACTGTTTCTTATAGAAAAAAATTACGCTCTCTTCAAAAATGACACTCGTTTCCGTCGCAAATGAATAGTTTCAGAAATATATATACATCTATATCCTACGATAATGGGGGACCCCCAGTGGGAACTCGGGGTTTTGGGTGGGGAAAACATACTGGGGAAACGATATATAATTGTTTTCCTATAGTAAATAACGTGAATTAACAGAATTTGATGTTCATTTCAATCGGAAACAAACAGATCAACCAATTCGGATAACTTTGAGTTGCACGGTGTCACTTCTCTTACGAACGAACAATAACATTAGCAACGTTACCAATAATACACAGTGTTACCAACGTTGACGTATGGTACACAGAGTTACCAACGGCACGCTGACATTACTAAAGATAGTAATGATAGATATTTCCATATGTATTTTAAATAATTTCTCCATATAAGTTTTACTCAATATATAAAAAGTACAAAAAGGGCACAGAACCTAACAAACCCACCTAACCTAGCAGTATAACAGGTCACAAAATAACATTTGATCTACATCTGACGTTGGCAGCACTGGTTACTGTATTTTTTCATGACACAATCTTTGTAACGGCACCTCCAAAGTTTATCCAGATATACTGTTTTGTATTTTCCTCCGGTTATTATAATTACAAGAAGGTAATGTATAGAAAAGAAAAGGCTTGTTTTATGTTTATATATCGATTCCCCAGTATGTTTTCCCCACCCAAAAGTCCCCCATTATTGGAGGATATAGATGTATATATATTTCTGAAACTATTCATTTGCGACGGGAACGAGTGTCATTTTCGAAGAGAGCGTAATTTTTTCTATAAGAAACAGTAGTTGTTTTCCTAGGTTACATTGCCCTGTAATACACTACAATGAAACAATTTTCTGTTCGAAATGGGAATCTGTAATACAGTAAAACTTTACCAAAACTGTTTATTGTATTCTATACTTTTACCATTAGACCATTAAGTGATTACATTGGTGTTCATTCGGGAGAGCAATCTAACCGTATATACGTTCGATTAAATACGGGAGGAGGGATCTATAGCACGAAAAACACGGGTACATACGTCCTAGGACATGGGAAATTTAATTGAAGTAAGATTTCCGTACCGCAAATGTACGTAAAGGCTTTGTCCGTCATTCTACAAAGGCTTAAGCTTCCTTATTTCTTATAAAATATATTCTAATGGGGGGAAATATTGTTTATAATGATCCAAAATAGTATTTACATAAGATATTTTATACGTAATGATAAGAATTTATCGTTAAATTACGACTGGCTTAACCAGAATTTACCTCTCAATGTTTCCAATCGACAATTTTAACTGGCGTCTTTAGACACTTTTCACTCATATTTACAAATTATATTCAACAAATTAGTCTCCCAGATTGCTCACAGTTATCCTGCTGATATATAAGATAGGATATAACGTTAAAATTATTAATAATTTACCTTAAAATAAGATAAATCGCAGACCACCAAACACTAAGTCACTCTTTGTTTACAATTGTAAACACAGTACC
>NW_027169425.1:27500-35000 GCF_036898095.1 Palaemon carinicauda
TTAACATATTACATAACTGTGTACAACATTATACATTCACGATGGAGATGTGTTTATGCTCCGCACATCAATGGCTTGATTATTTTCCTTATTTCCTTTCCTCACTGGGCTATTTTTCCCTGTTGGAGCCCCTGGGCTTATAGCATCTTGCTTTTCCAACTAGGGTTGTAGCTTGGATAGTAATAATAATAGTAATAATAATAATAATAATATGGCTAAAGATTAATGCGCCTGGGATGAGCGCTTCCACAGTAAGCATATTTTCTCTCGCTAGCTTTTAACTCTTTATTCTAGTTCCCTTTCATCAGTATACCTTATTATTTATTTCACACATATACTTATTCTACATTCGCTGTTATGACGATAACACTCTTTTCTGTTGATTATTTTGTGTTTGTTACACTTTTATTCGGTTAAGATGTATCAGAAATTAATATCTTTTTATTGATATCCCTAAAGTTAGGTAATAATGATATAAAGTAAATTGTACAATCTTTAATTCTCTCCACTTATCATGTTTTAGTTTCATTCCCATTCGTTATTCTCTTTCAAAATGAAGTTTGCAATGGTTTTCAAACCAATTTGAATACATTTTTTTTTTGTCTACGGTTGATCTTTTGGTAATTTAGCTCGAATGAATGATATCATTTAGGCCTATGTCAACAACTTAAATAGCTGTCATGGTTTTTTATTTGAATCTGTGGGTACTTGAATTTTACTTATATTAAAGTTTTAAGTATTTTTAGTATTTTAACCTCTGGAATTAAGGAAATATATCTATTAACGCTAAACGCGCTTTGCAAAGAAACAAATCCAAATCATGAAATGGTTTGGCTGTGAGTGTGTGGTCGGGTAGGGGCGGGGGACCTCCTGGCTTGGGAGGACCCCACGAGGGGTAGGCTGGTAACAGCTCGCGAGAAATGAAGGGTTGGGTGATGAAATGGTGATGCGTTGGTGTTGGTGATGAGGGTGGTGATGAGCCGTGAAAACAAAATCGCCAAAAATGTAAATAACTACATCGTATTTCATATCGTAAAATAACAGCTGAAATATTCTATCAGTTACTTGGAGCAACGTGCTATTTTCAACCTTACAATATCAGACATTTTACAATAGTATACGTCTTTTTTCAAGAGAGAGAGAGAGAGAGAGAGAGAGAGAGAGAGAGAGAGAGAGAGAGAGAGAGAGAGAGAGAAGCAGGGAAAGGAAGAGAAGAAAATGGATTGGCGAACTAAGAAAGCTTGGGGGCGTGGACTGGCATAGATGGGCCATAGTCAGACGCAAGTAGAAAGTCATGTCTGAGGCCTTTGTTCTGGAGTGGACTACTAACAATATTCCCATGATAAAAAAAGAATAATGATTTCGACCAAACGATAACGAAGAGCAAATTAAAAAGTAAGAAATAAATCAAGGTTTTCCTCTTTTAGAATGTTGCAAATTCATTTTCAACTTGGGCTACCCACATAGTTTATATTAGTAATGTAAATAAATGCGTGTTCCAAAGGACGAAGCAATATGAAACTATCGCTCAATTCAGAGGAAAATCACTCACTGGACCGGACGAAATAATATGAGAATATCGCTCAATTCAGAGGAAGAACAGAGAGGGGTTCCCAGTCCGAGTGCTTTTGAAGTAATAATAATAATAATAATAATAGTTTATTTATTTCATTGGTTATTTTCTTCATTGGGCTATTTTTTCCCTGTTGGGGTACTTGAGCTTATAGCTTCCTGGTTTCCCAACTAGGGTTGTAGCTTGGCTTCTAATAATGATAGTATTAAGTGCAGGCCAACGTTTTATTATTATTATTATTATTATTATTATTATTATTATTATTATTATTATTATTATTATTATTAGCCAAGCTACTATCCTAGTTGGAAAAGCAGGATGCTATAAGCCCAAGGGCTCCAACAGGGAAAAATAGCCCAGTGAGGAAAGAAAATAAGAAAATAAAGGTGTATTTATATTTCAAAGGATTTCTTCAGTCGAATCTGTGTTGAGAGAGAGAGAGAGAGAGAGAGAGAGAGAGAGAGAGAGAGAGAGAGAGAGAGAGAGAGAGAATAAACTTCAAGACAACTGATAGCTGGAAATCTCTCTCTCTCTCTCTCTCTCTCTCTCTCTCTCTCTCTCTCTCTCTCTCTCGGCATTGTTAGGAAGAAAGGTGTAAGAACTGGGAGGCAGTTTGGACTAAATCATATATATATATATATATATATATATATATATATATATATATATATATATATATATATATATATATATATATCATCTCACAATTGGCGAAATCTAACCGAGGCCCTTTGCATCAATACTCCCTCACATTATTATTATCATTATTACTACAAGCTAAGCTGCAACCCTAGTTGGAAAAGCAGGATGCTATAAGCACAATGACTTAAAAAAAAATAGCCCAGTGAGGAAAGGATATAAGGAAATAAACTATACATGAGAAGTAATGAATAATTAAAATGCATTTTTTCAAGAACAGTAATATTAAAATAGATCTTTCATATATAAAGTATAAAAAATTTCAAATAAAAAGGAAGAGATATAAGATAGTAAAGCGTGCCATTGTATACCCTCAAGCAAGAGAACTCTGATCCAAGACAGTGGAAGGCCATGGTACAGACGCTATGGCACTACCCAAGACTAGAGAACAATGGTTTGATTTTGGAGTGTCTTTCTCTTCCAGGGTAAGTGTGACTTGAATTTACTTTTGCATACGGATATATGTTGTAAAGTAATTGAACTCACGTACTTGCCACTTATCATTCAAATTAATAAGTATCTTGAAAGTATTGCCTTATTTATCATAACACATAAGGAATCTTAAACCAGAACATATATATTTTTTTGCCTTTTCTATCATAACACGAAATTATTTTCAAAGCAGAATATATATATATATATATATATATATATATATATATATATATATATATATATATATATATATATATATTTCTACCTGGCCTTTCATTAGAAGGGGCTAGCGTTCGATCCCAAGTATGAGGTAGAAATTTACTTCGGATCTTGTCAAGATTAGCGAACCCAAGCATCACCGGGTTCGTTATTCTTGACATGAGGTTAATTGGGTTCTCTATTCTTGACATGAGGTTAATTGGGTTCTCTATTCTTGACATGAGGTTAATTGGGTTCTCTATTCTTGACATGAGGTTAATTGGGTTCTCTATTCTTGACATGAGGTTAATTGGGTTCTCTATTCTTGACATGAGGTTAATTGGGTTCTCTATTCTTGACATGAGGTTAATTGGGTTCGCTATTCTTTACATGTGCAAAATTGGGTTCCTTGATCTTGACATGGAAATGTTGGGTTCGCTAATCTTGACAAGATCCTTTATTTCTATTTGAGCACGATGTTGTGTTGATATTTATCCACACACACACACACACACACACACACACACACACACACACACACACACATATATATATATATATATATATATATATATATATATATATATATTTCAATCAATTTTCAATTTTATCATTATCCATATCTTTCATTCTTTCATTTATTATTATTATTATTATTATTATTATTATTATTATTATTATTATTATTATTATCACCATTATTTTCATTATTGCTGTATTATTATTATTATTATTATTATTATTATTATTATTATTATTATTCTCTTGCTTGAGGGTGCACTCGGGCACACTATTCTATCTTAATTCTCTGCCTCTTTTTTTTGTTAAAGTTTTTATAGTTTATATAGGGAATATTTATTTTAATGTTGATCTTCTTAGAATATTTTATTTTTCTTCTTTTTCTTTCCTTACTGAGCTATTTTTCCTGTTGGAGCCCCTGGGCTTATAGCATCCTGCTTTTCCAACTAGGGTTGTAGCTTAACAAATAATAATAATAATAATAATAATAATAATAATAATAATAATAGTCGATATGTATCAGGATTTTTTGTTATTCCCTTGTTAATGATTTTTTGTTATTCCCTTGTTAATGATTTTTTGTTATTCCCTTGTTAATGATTTTTTGTTATTCCCTTGTTTATTCATTTATGGATATATTTATATTTTCTTTCAGATAATCAGGATTAGAAATTTACGCTTCTTTACACACACACACACACACACACACACACACACACACACACAGGAAATGCATACATATTGTCCTTATCTAACGGTTTTAGGAAGAGCTAGTCGTTTCCTAAATCTCACGGACTTAAACACTCTCCCGAAAATTATTAATAAATAAAAATAGGTTCATTCATTCAGAATCTCTGTCCTAATAGAGACTTTGTTTGAATATATATTTTTCAGTATTCATTAGTACTCCTAATGACTACAGTACATGTTTTCAAAACTTTATTAAAAACCTAATTCTCACGGACATCAAGTTATCCCCGAGGGGCCCAGAATCAGATGCTGTCCTTGGTCACGGTCAGTGAACGTTTAATTGTGAGACACGATGGATGTACACTACTTCGTTCCAAAGCGTAAGTTTATTGTTTACTTTCTAACTTTGTGTTATTATCATCGTTGTAAATTATCTTAATTTCAGTACTTTTATAAGACATTTTTTTTAATTAGATACAGCGTTTAAGCAAATTTGTTTACAATATTTTATGAGACGAAAACAAATGACCTGTTCTTGTTTACCACCTTATACACACACGCACGCATGTACACACGCACACACTCGTGAGCATCTTCATGACCCAGAGAGAGAGAGAGAGAGAGAGAGAGAGAGAGAGAGAGAGCGTGGGATTTGGCGTGTTGAATTCTCGTAACATTTCAATATAATTTTTGCCCAATTATTGATATTTCACACAAATTGTGTAACAATATTACACACTTTTGTATTTCTAAGTTTCCTTTCGATTATAGTGATTCATATTTTCTTAGTTCCCATCATTTTAATTCTCTTTGTGTAGGCCTATTTCTTCGTAAATTCTGTTACATTCGTATTTTTTTTAAATTTTACTTTAAATTTCGTGAAATGTACTGTACATTCAAGTGGCCGTATTTCATAATTATTTACCTTTGAATTGGTGTTAATTTCATCATAATTTGTTTCAGTAATTTTTCGTGAAATGGCCTTGAATGCAATTTATTGCATTAGGCCTATGCAGATACCAGACAGAAGCAGTTCTGAGTCTTAACACACACACACACACATATATATATATATATATATATATATATATATATATATATATATATATATATATATATATGTGTGTGTGTGTGTGTGTAATATATATATATATATATATATATATATATATATATATATATATATATATATATTACTCCCATCATTTATTTATTTCCTTATTTCCTTTCCTCACTGGGCTATTTTTCCCTGTTGGAGCCCCTGGGCTTATAGCATCTTGCTTTTCCAACTAGGGTTGTAGCTTGGATAGTAATAATAATAATAATGCTGGATAAGCATGTTGGATCATCTTTAGCCTTTGGGGGCCTGGGTAATCTATACAGACAGACAGGCATCTTCGGCCCGCCTAGAGAAGGGGGAAAAGCAGCGTTGCCAAATGTTCAAAACAGTTTAGTGGATAGTTTATTTAAATGAAAATAGAGGATCACATAACAATTTAAAGACTCAAGGAATCATTTTTTAATACAAGCTAAACTATTTATAACATTATAAATCCCTTTTTAGTTATTAAATAGAATATGGTTTGGAGATTTGGCAGACATGGCGCATCGTTGTTGTAAAACAAAACAGATGTATTCCTCTCTCTCTCTCTCTCTCTCTCTCTCTCTCTCTCTCTCTCTCTCTCTCTCTCTCTCTCTCTCTCTCTCTCTCTAAATTATCCGACCATCATTTATAAAAAATCTCGTATATATTATATGAGTCTAATTCTCTAATATTTCGTTAGAACCTTATTAAAATAACTAAGAAAATATATATATAAGGTATAAGAGCGTCGATATATAAACTAGGTTTCCGATCTAAGGTATTCATAAGAGAGAGAGAGAGAGAGAGAGAGAGAGAGAGAGAGAGAGAGAGAGAGAGAGAGAGAGAGAGAGAGAGACCGTTACTCCTGGTGACTGGCAGAGAATCTGTTTCGTTTCTTCATTTACTAGACACCCGTAGGCCGAAGGGGGCGGAAATCAGCTTTCTCCTTTGTGTCTTTATTTCGTATTAGTTATAATTCACTATCTTATTATTGTCTTCCTGAAATATATTATTTATATTCGAGAATTTTATCATTTCTTGACATAACTGTTGATATTCCATTATTTATTTCCGATTAAAGTTATTCAAATTCTCTTTGAGTGCTTCTTCGAGATCTTTAGATAAGTGACTACTTAAGAACATTGCCAAAGTACTTTTAAGTACTTTCAATCTCATGTAATGTACTCTACTGTACTGTACATTCTTGTGGTATTACTTTATAATGTGGAATGTGCTTCTCCATGTATTGTTTTCACAACATTTATAGGAAATTATTATTGTTGTTGTTGTTGTTGTTGTTGTTGATGTTAGTCTCTGTACCATGGTCTTCCACTGTCTTGGGATACTGTTCTCTTGCTTGAGGGTACACTCGGGTACGCTATTCTATCTTATTCATCTTCCTCTTGTTTTTTAAAAGTTTTTATACTTTATATACTTTATTTTAATGTTGTTATTGTTCATAAAATATTTTATTCTAATTGTTCACTTCTATAATTTATCTATTTCCTTATTTCCTTTCCTCACTGGGCTATTTTTCCCTGTTGGAGGTCATATTGGGCTTATAGCATCCTGCTTTTCCAACTAGGGTTGGAGGTTAGCTAATAATAATAATAGATATTCTCTCATGTCTAAAACAAGCCCATCTCTCTCTCTCTCTCTCTCTCTCTCTCTCTCTCTCTCTCTCTCTCTCTCTTTCTATATATATATATATATATATATATATATATATATATATATATATATACATATATATATATATTTATTTATTAAGGATATTGTGAGTTAAATGGCTGGACAGGCTTAGAATTGAAAATATAAGAGAGATTACTCGAGTACCACATGTGGATGAGATCATGATGAGGGGTAGATGGAGATGGTTTGGGCATGCTCTTCACACTCCCCAAGAGAGATTAGTTCACTAAACGTTTAACTAGGCTCCACAAGGCTCTAGAAGAATTGGAATACCCAGGCCTACATGGCTTAGGACTATAAAGTGCGAAGTAGGAGATGATGAATGGAGAAGTATTGATTTAAAAGCTCAAGACAGAGACGACTGGCGAAATCTAACTGAGGCCCTTTGCGTCAATAGGCGTAGGAGAAGATGATGGTGATGATGATAATATATATATATACATATGTATGTATATATATATATATATATATATATATATATATATATATATATATATATATATATATATATATATATATATATATGATCTTGTCAAGATTAGCGAACCCGACATTTCCATGTCAGGATTAAGGAACCCAATTTTCCACATGTAAAGAATAGCGAACCCAA
>NW_027169425.1:40000-75000 GCF_036898095.1 Palaemon carinicauda
TTCAATGCACTCTATTTCTTAAATATAATTGTATTTTGTAGCATTATTTTATAAAATATATATTTTATATGGAAGAATTTTAAAGCTCAGACAATAGTTTTTTTAATGTTTTTTTTTTTAATGAAGGATTCTTGCCAAGGAATAATTTGGTAGCAGTCTCTTCTAATATATTTTTTAATATCAATTTATATATATGTATATATATATATATATATATATATATATATATATATATATATATATATTAAGAATTGAATATATAAAAATAATCTTACTTTTTTAATATATTCGTTCCGTATTATTATTATTATTATTATTATTATTATTATTATTGTTATTATTATTATTATTAGCTAAGCTACAACCCTAGTTGGAAAAGCAGGATGCTATAAGGCATATATGGGCTCCAACAGGGAAAAATAGCCCAGTGAGGAAAGGAAATAATGAAATAAATAGAATAGTGTGCTTAAGTATACCTTCAAACAAGGGAACTCTGTCTTGGGTTAGAGTTCTCTTGCTTGAGGGTACACTCGGGCACACTATTCTATCTTATTTCTCTTCCTCTTATTTTTTGAAGTTTTTAGTTTATACAAGAAATATCTGTTCTAATTTTTTTTACTGTTCTTGATGTATTTTATCTCAATTGTTCATTACTTCTCTTATAGTTTATTTATTTCCTTTCCTCACTGGGCTATTTTTTCCTGATGTAGCCCCTTGGTTTATAGCATCCTGCTTTTCCAACTAGGGTTGTAGCTTAACCAATAATAATAATAATAATAATAATAATAATAATAATAATAATAATCTGGTCAGTCAAAGTCCCAGTAGCACTCTAGTAGTAGTATCTCGACGGGTGTTAGGTACCTTGGCCAACCTACTACGTGCTGTGAAATAATGTGAATTTTAATTTTTATCGAGACAGCATTTTGCATTACTGAAAATTTTTTGGTAATTAATTATATTAAATTTGAAGGCCATACAATTTATTTAAAATTGCAATGTAGTGTTTTAAAAGCCACATTGAAAGTATAATGTTGAAGCTGTAACGACAAATTTAATATTAATTGGATGAAATATGATATATTAAAGATACTTTTAATATATCATTGTGATTTACTAAAATATATGATAGATAAATGGTTTAAAACAAGGTCTATAGAATACAGTTCCCTTCGTGGCTCGCAAGGCTGTTGGAACGGTCCCTTCGTGGCTCGCAAGTCTGTTGGAACGTTGACAAAAATGTAAACAAAGTCACGTGACCTAACGTGTGTTGTGATAGTGCGCGGTAAGTTTCGTTCAAGAAAACCTTGTCTCTCCTGCTACAATTAGCTTATTGTAAGTATTTTCACGTAATTTCTTATGTTTATAAACATCCAAAGGATAAACTAACATCTCTGTGTACTGTCTAAGACGTACTATTTGGTATTTGCTGGCAAAGACAAGACTATAATCGAGAATCAGTCTCTTGGTAAGTTGGTACGTGATTGTCTACAATTGTGTAACAAAGTTGGCTGTTGTGTTTCTACCGATGGCTTGTAGAAGCTAAAGCCATCTCAGAAGATTGCCATTGTAAATTAAATTACTCTGATGATTATAAATAATTACTTTGGTTTATGAATAGCACGTAAAACGACTAGCCAATAAGGCCTCTTGTCATCTGTCTGCCAACCCTACCGTAGATTTAAACTGCTCATGCTATGGCCTCGATTATATTTCTAAAGTAGGAGAAACCATTTTAAAGTAGATTTATTCAACCTACGTTATTTTCATACCTAAAATAACATTAGTGACTTATTTTTCGTAATTGTAGTAGCAGTATACTGTGGACTTGGTATTATCATTACTTAAGGTTTCCGAAGTGTGATTGTGAATGGGTTATGGACAGTAAAGGTTTAAAGGTTTAAAGGCTGCTCATGAATGGCAGAGGCAAGGGACAGTGACATTGTCCTAGCAAGCAGGACAATGCCCTAGACTAAAGACTGACCATATATACATACGAACTTCGCCCAAGGTAGGACCAAGGAGGGCCAGCCAATGGCTGCTGATGACATAGCAATTAAACCTATAGGCTCCCCCAAACCCCCCATCCTTAACTCACAAGTATGGTGAGGTTGCAGCGACCAAAGGAACTAACGAGTTTGAGCGGGATGCAAACCCCAGTCTGGCATTCACCAGTCAGCGACGTTACTCCTTCGGCCATCACAACTCTAAGCCTATTCTAATTACCTAAATAGTTTTTTTTTGATGAATTTTACCTTTAGTGTGATCATATGGTACCTGAATAGGGTAATTTGACTAATACCAAAGCTGGGTAGTTTGTAGCACTACGGCCAAGCGTCCTAATTTGTTAATTATCGCTCCGACTGTTATCTTGTATAGAATAAAAACGTTTGGAAATGGTCTACGGATCTTAAATATGTTGTGTAAGGGGGGTGTCCGGGGGGCGCAGCCCCCCTGTGTAAGGACATGGCTTTTAGCATAGGTTAGGTGGTTTATTTAAGTTAGCTTCTCCTGTCGTACTCGTAGGTAAGGAGACTGTTGTGTAAGGGGGGGTCGGGGGGGGCGCAGGCCCCCTGGGTAATGATACGGCTTTTAGCATAGGTTAGGTGGGTTTTTTAAGTTAGCTTCTCCCGCCAAAATCGTTTTTAGAACGATGGCCACAGTTCAGAATATTCCCGTTTTCTACGGGATCTGGCCATCACCCTACAAAGGCTCCCCAAAGCTTAACTTGGTATAGTTGGACAAAGCCTACCCAGAAAATAAGTTGGGATTACCCTATACTGGTTAGGTGGTTGAGGTTATTATAGGTTTTGCTTCCCTGTACTTTACTTGTTATTGTGGATTCCACACTATTTCTTTATCCCTAAACCAGCCATAGTTTAAGCTGTAAATTTACCCCCATTCCTTATCTGCTCCTACTTTCAAGTCGTCTGCCGTATCCCTGCTCCTATTTCCTTCATTCTTGTTCTCCATTCTCTTCGGTTTCAGGGACGAGGCATAGCCTCTACAATAGCTCGTACTATAATCTAACTATTTTGAGTTTACTTTCTTTCATACTGCTTTGTCATTTTCTCTACATCAGGTATAATATTCATTTTGTATTTTCTAAATTTGTTTCACTTAATAAAAATGAACCTATTATTTTTTTTAGGTCTTCCTCCTAGGGTTGCGGAAGCTCGGTTATTTAATTCCTTTTATATATTCCTGGCAAAAAACAAATAATGGTTTAATTGACGTTCAATTCTCATTGCTAGACTATAGAGGCCAAATTTTATGAATACGACGGCAATGGGTAATCCCCTATCCCCAGTACTCAGTAACCTTTACATGGAATTTTTCGAAGTCAAACTGTTACCAGCGATTTTGCCTAAAGGGTTTTTTTGGTTTCGTTGTGTTGACGATATTTTTTGTGTTTGGCCTACATATGAGAATCTAAATATTTTTTTGGAAAAGTTAAATAGTTTAGTATACTCCATAAAATTCACTATTGAAGAAGAGAATAATTGTAAATTGCCATTTTTAGATGTTTTAGTGCATAGAAATAATAGAAGATTTGTTTTTGATAATTACAGGAAAGCAAGTTCTAAAATGATGGCTTCCAAATTAATATTCGGGCACTCCCCAAGAGAAATGAGTTCTCTAAACTTTCAAGTGGGCTCCTCAAGGCACTAGAAGAGTGGGAAGACCCAGGTCTACATGGCTGAGGACTATGAAGCATGAAGTGGGATGGGAGATGATGAATGGGTAAGTATTGATTTAAAAGGTCAAAATAGAGACGACTGGCGAAATCTAACTGAGGCCCTTTGCGTTAATAAGCGAGGAGGAGATGATGATGACTATATTCTGGGGATATGTGACAAATTTGACACATATGCTACACGAGTTCTGTGTTAGCAGTCCTATGAGTGGCCATCAATGCTTTTAATGTATAATCTTATTATTGGCAAATATCCTTCCAGTGTTATTCATTGGAAAACTTATGTAAAAAGACTGGCTTACTGCACTGACATTTTTTTTTCTTATCATTGCTTTCTTTTTTTCAATTCAATAGATTTTACTTGTTTCCAAAAGTATTTCATGACATGCTTATCCATGAATTAAATTATTTTCAGATCATGAAAGTTTGCTGAAGTAAATCGAGCTACTGAACAGCAAGTACACTAATAGAGAACGCACCAAGAAACCGCATGACTTAAATGCAAAAACCAAGTTCTCATGGATTACTGTTATCAATTCCAAGGTAAGAGACGAGGATTATTTTTTATTTAATTTAAAAAAAATGCCCCTTTTAAAAAGCAACGAAGGAGGAAGCTTTAGTCCATTTCTTTTAGTGATGCATATTTGCACCGACTCGCAACGGTGCCCTTTTAGCTCGGAAAAGTTTCCTGATCGCTGATTGGTTGGACAAGATAATTCTAACCAATCAGCGATCAGGAAACTTTTCCGAGCTAAAAGGGCACCGCCGCGAGTCGGTGCAAATCTGCCTCGCTAAAAGAAATGGACTATAGTACCTGGATTAGAGGTCTGATCATGGAAAATTATCCACATCGTCAATGCACAGTAAATCATATTTGAACTAATTATTAGAAGAAAAAATTCTCTCTCTCTCTCTCTCTCTCTCTCTCTCTCTCTCTCTCTCTCCTCCTCCTCCTCCTCCTCCTCCTCCTCCTCCTCCTCCTCCTCCTCCTCCTCCTCCTCCTCCTCCTCCTCCAATCATAACCCCTAAATGAGGCACAAAAAACTAAATCAAATTTAAATTCAACATTGTTTAGTTTTTCCAGTTTCTTTGAATTTGTCCAAAAGAATCCTATTTTTTTTCTGTTGTTTTTTCCATTAACCTTTTTACCCCCAGGCTCTTTGGAAATTTCCAACCCTTAACCCCCAAGGGTTATTTTTTTTCAAACACATTTTGCAGTATATTTTTTTTCAAATTGCTCTAACAGCCTTAATTTTCGTCATAGAGAGGTCAGGTTGGTCTCATCGTCTCTTGTAAAATGCCTGAAGTTTCTCAAAAAATTATCAAAAATATGCTACGTCCATGGGGGTAAAGGGATGAGTTTTGTGAAACGTACCAGTACGTCCTTTGGGGGTAAAAGGGTTAAATGATCTTATTGCCTTACTTTTTGCCTGTGCATTTTATAACTATCAATATTAGAATAGAGTAATTTCAACTAGTGTTCATAGTGTTCTTAAATGTGAATAGTTCACCAAGTGACCGGCGTCAATGACCTTAGATGTCAGGATGCCTGAAAACTTTAAATCAATCAATCAAATGAACACTTTAGATCAGATATTTGAACACTACTGGCATACTTCGGAATCTGATGCTTTTAACAACAGTAAGGCGTTGAAATCACAGATCAGAACTCTTATCAAACTGAGCTCAAATTATGTCGGCTTAAACCATAGTAAATGTTTCAAAGAAATGTTTTATGTATTAGAGGTTTACTGTGAATAAGAGACTGAAAAATCTAAATATTTTTACATGACACATCCGTGTCCCCAATGTTAAATTCACTAATCGTGTATATATGATAAATGTCAAATTATTTGTCTTCACACGAACATTTATTTTTACCAGACCAGTTGAATACTGTTAGAAATTGTCTTGACAGTCCTATATTTATCATAGGGTCTTGATTAAAAACAATTAGAGTTCTAAAGGCTATTTATCAGTAGCAGAGGCAATGGTCAGTGACAATGCCATAGAGACTGACCATATATGAATAAGATCAGCGTCCAAGCCCCCTCTCCTCCCAAGCTAGGACCAGGCAGGGCCAGGGAATGGTGGCTGATAACTCACAAGGTACACCTTTAGGCTCCCTCAAACCCCCCATCCTTAGCTCACAAGGATGGTGAGGTTGCAGACACTACAAGAAACTGTCAAGTTTGAGTGGAACTTGAAACCCAGGCTGGCGATCACGAGGAATGGATGGTTCCAATAGCCAAATAAGAGTTAATGTAATCACCCTTTTCCTTTTCAAGCAAGAAGATTATCAATAATGAAAATGGCTACCACATTAAATCAATTAATTGGTTGATTATCATTAATGCGTGTGGCAGTGTCCCAGGGCACATGCTACTACATCAACTCTGATACTATTCGTATTCATAGCTGCTGCTCTTTAATTCTTAGGTTGTTTGTTTGGTTAGTGAACAAATCGTCAATTTACAATTCATACAACAGCTCATTATGTTCCTGCTGTGATGTCACAACAACCCTGCAATTTTTATAATTCTTACAACAGCTTAGTCATTATGTTCCTGCAGTGATGTCACGGCAACCCTGCAAGTAATTCAAATTTGCGGCTAGGTAATCGATTCACTTTTCACTTCATAACTCAGTTAATTCTTCGTGAATTCTAATGCTTTCTTTTTTTACGTTGGTATTTAGACATACATTATTAGATCTGTATGTATCATGATGTACTGTAGTGTTATCGTATGTTTGCATGACGTTCACTGCTGTAATATTATATCAAACGTGCGAGAGGGAAGTGGTATTAGTTTCAGATTATTATTATTAATTGCTAAGCTACAACCCTAGTTGGAAAAGCAGAATGCTTTAAGCCTGGGGGCCCCAACAGGGAAAATAGCCAAGCGAGGAAAGGAAAGAAGGAAAAATGAAATATTTTAAGGACCGTAACAGCATTTAAATGAATAATTCCTATTTAAACTACAAATACTTTTAACTAAACAAGAGGAAGATAAATTAGATAGAATAGTGTGCCCGAGTGTACCCTCAAGCAAGAGAACTTGTTAATCCCTTTCTCACCTGATGTGGTCCATTTCATGCATCGTTTTCTTGAGGTATACTCGTTCTTTGTTGGGCCGTTTATGTTCAGTAGTAGCTGGTTGGCTGCTCTGTTGGGTGTCATGGCAGCTACTCTTGTTGAGTCGTAGCTGCTGGTTTGCTGCTCTGTCGGGTGTCGCGGCAGCTACTCTTGTGGAGTCGTAGCTGCTGGTTTGCTGCTCTGTCGGGTGTCACGGCAGCTACTCTTGTGGAGTCGTAGCTGCTGGTTTGCTGCTCTGTCGGGTGTCGCGGCAGCTACTCTTGTTGAGTCGTAGCTGGTTTGCTGCTCTGTTGGGTGTCTTGGCAGCTACTCTTGTTGAGTAGTAGCTGGTTTGCTGCTCTGTCGGGTGTCATGGGAGCTACTCTTGTTGAGTAGTAGCTGGTTTGCTGCTCTGTCGGGTGTCATGGCAGCTACTCTTGTTGAGTCGTAGCTGGTTTGCTGCTCTGTCGGGTGTCATGGCAGCTACTCTTGTTGAGTCGTAGCTGGTTTGCTGCTCTGTCGGGTGTCATGGCAGCTACTCTTGTTGAGTCGTAGCTGGTTTGCTGCTCTGTCGGGTGTCATGGCAGCTACTCTTGTTGAGTCGTAGCTGGTTTGCTGCTCTGTCGGGTGTCATGGCAGCTACTCTTGTTGAGTAGTAGCTGGTTTGCTGCTCTGTCGGGTGTCACGGCAGCTACTCTTGTCGAGTCGCAGCTGGTTTGCTGCTCTGTCGGGTGTCACGGCAGCTACTCTTGTCGAGTCGCAGCTGGTTTGCTGCTCTGTCGGGTGTCATGGCAGCTACCCTTGTTGGGTAGCAGCTGGTTGGCTGCTCTGTCGGGTGTCATGGCAGCTACTCTTGTTGAGTCGTAGCTGGTTTGCTGCTCTGTTGGGTGTCATGGCAGCTACTCTTGTTGAGTCGTAGCTGGTTTGCTGCTCTGTTGGGTGTCTTGGCAGCTACTCTTGTTGAGTAGTAGCTGGTTTGCTGCTCTGTCGGGTGTCATGGCAGCTACTCTTGTTGAGTCGTAGCTGGTTTGCTGCTCTGTTGGGTGTCACGGCAGCTACTCTTGTCGAGTCGTAGCTGCTGGTTTGCTGCTCTGTCGGGTGTCGCGGCAGCTACTCTTGTCGAGTCGGGTGTCATGGCAGCTACTCTTGTTGGGTAGTAGCTGGTTGGCTGCTCTGCTGGGTGTCATGGCAGCTACCCTTGTTGAATAGTAGCTGGTTTGCTGCTTTGTCTGGTGTCATGGCAGCTACTCTTGTTGAGTAGTAGCTGGTTTGCTGCTTTGTCTGGTGTCATGGCAGCTACTCTTGTGGAGTAGTAGCTGGTTTGGTGCTTTGTTGGGTGTCATGGCAGCTACTCTTGTGGAGTAGTAGCTGGTTTGGTGCTCTGTTGGGTGTCATGGCAGCTACTCTTGTGGAGTAGTAGCTGGTTTGGTGCTCTGTTGGGTGTCATGGCAGCTACTCTTGTTGAGTAGTAGCTGGTTTGCTGCCCTGTCGGGTGTCACGGCAGCTACTCTTGTCGAGTCGCAGCTGGTTTGCTGCTCTGTCGGGTGTCATGGCAGCTACTCTTGTTGAGTAGTAGCTGGTTTGCTGCTCTGTTGGGTGTCATGGCAGCTACTCTTGTTGAGTAGTAGCTGGTTTGCTGCTCTGTTGGGTGTCATGGCAGCTACTCTTGTTGAGTAGTAGCTGGTTTGCTGCTCTGTCGGGTGTCACGGCAGCTACTCTTGTTGAGTCGTAGCTGGTTGGCTGCTCTGTTGGGTGTCATGGCAGCTACTCTTGTTCGAGTATTCTGTTCAATGTTCAGTTCTTTTATAGTAATCCAAGCCTTCTTGCTATTATATTCTCTTGCTTGAGGGTACTCTCGGGCACTTTATTTTATCTTATTTTTCTTCCTCTTTTTTTGTTTTTATAGCATATATATGAAAGATCTATTTTGATGACACTGATCTTAACATATTTTATTTAAAGTATTCATGACTTCATTTATAGTTTATTTATTTCCTCGTTTCCTATCCTCACTTAGCTTTTTTTCCCCTGTTGAACCCTAGGGCTTATAGCATCCTGTTTTTTCCAACTAGGGTTGTAGCTTAGCTAGTAATAATAATAATAATAATAGGGGTCTTTTCTTAGATCTTGGGCAAGGGATGAAGGTATATCCACAACCTCATGGGATATATTTTTGTAATTGGCAAATTAAAAAGGTAAAACTTTTATAATGGCTTTTTGAAAGGTGAATTATTTTTATGAATCGTATTATAGTTTTATGTTATAGAGACCAGAGTCTGTTCATTCATTGATCCCTGGAAAGAGCGATTTATTGATTTCCTGTGAGAATTCAGGGAGTACCATAAGAAGAACTAGAAAACAGTCCACAATGCTTCCCTTGTCCTGCTTATGAAGCTGATATAGATGTATACTGGGGTGGATTCTTGCTCGTAGAAATTTTGATGTTTAGGTGGAATGATCTTCCTAATCGGGTGGTTGAATCAGTAGAACTTCAAAAGTTCAAAGTTGGAGCAAATGCTTTTTTGTTGACCAGGCGGACATGAGTCTTTTTATAGTTTATTTATGACATATTTGTTTTTGATGTTGTTGATAGTTTATATATGACATGTCTGTTTTGACGTTGTTACTTATTTTAGAATGATTTATTGTTAATTTGTTCTCTTCATTTATTTGTTTCCTTATTTCCTTTCCTCACTGGGCTATTATTCCCTATTGGGGCCCTTGGGCTTATAGCATCTTTCTTTTCTAACTAGGGTTGTAGCTTGGATAGTAATAATAATTATAATAATACTGGGGTGGATTCTTCCTTGTAGAAATTTTGATGTTTAGGTTCAACTTTGAAACTCTTATTTGTGAGAAGTTCATGTGTATAATTAAAGCATTCTAATGAATGTATAAGGCAAAGTGTAGTATTTCTCTTTTATTAACCCTTTTACCCCCAAAGGACGTACTGGTACGTTTCACAAAAGCAATCCCTTTACCTCCATGGATGTACCGGTACGTCCTTGCAAAAAAATGCTATAAGAATTTTTTTTTCATATTTTTGATAATTTTTTGAGAAAATTCAGGCATTTTCCAAGAGAATGAGACTAACATGGCCCCTTTCTGACAAAAATTAAGGCTGTTAGAGCAATTTAAATAAAATATATACTGCAAAATGTGCTGGGGAAAAAATAACCCCCTGGGGTTAAGGGTTGGAAATTTCTAAATAGCCTGGGGGTAAAAGGGTTAATATTACTATTACTAGCTAAGCTAGAACCCCAGTTGGAAAAGCAGGATGTTATAAGCCCAAGGGTTCCAATAGGGAGAATAACCCAGTGAAGAAAGGAAATGAGGAAATGGATAGAATGGTGTGCCTCAGCATTCCCTAAAGCAAGAGAACTCTAATCAAAGACAGTGAAAGACCATGGTGCAGAGGCTATGGCACTACCCAAGACTAGAAAAGAATGGTTTGATTTTGGAGTGGCCCAGAAGAGCTGCTTTCTCTTCTACTCTTAGTAAGTGGAAAGTAGCTACTGAACAATTACAATACAGAAATTAACCCTTTGAGCAAAGAAGAAGAATTGTTTGTTTAGCTCAGTGTTGTCATGTGTATGAGTACAGAGGAGACTGTGGGAAGAATATGCCAGGCTATTCGGTGGATATGTCGGCAAAGGAAAACTGAACCGTAACCAGAAGGGGATTCAATGTAGTACTGTCTGGCCAGTCAAAGGACCCAATAACTCTCTAGCGGTAGTATCTCGATGAATGGATGAATGCTGGCCAACCTAGTACCTATAATATTAAGTGAAAATTTGTATTTTTCACAAGTGTGTGTTGCCGAAATGCAAAAGAAATGTCACGTACTGTATTTGGGACGAGGGGCAATTGTCAAAATCTTGAAAGTACATGTATGAGATAGACCTTTTGATTAACCCTTCATAGATTTCCCCATTTTGATACTTTGTACCTGTAATAATGCAGTTGATGCATTTGAAATTTGCCTCTTAAGTTTTGCCTTAACTGTAATTGTATTTCCTGTGACATTTCTTAACATTGCTTTTATTAGCTATTAACAACGACAACAACAAATGCAGCTGTTTTTAGTCCACTGCATGACAAAGGCCTCGCACATATCAATGAGTTTTGCCAGTTGTCTTCACCACGCTGGACACTGCGGTATAGGTGAGGGTGTGAGATTTATGTGTGATTGCTCACACCAAACCAACCAAATAGGGGTGTCCCCCAACTAATACAGCTTTGCAGATCATAGTAATATACAAACCTTTTCACCATGTGAACGTATACCCACTCAGAAAGGGGTTAACTATTTAACCCTTCTACCCCCAAAGGACGTACTGGTACGTTTCACAAAAGCCATCCCTTTACCCCCATGGACGTACCGGTATGTCCTTGCAAAAAAAGCTATAGAATTTTTTTTTTTTCATATTTTTTATAATTTATCGAGGAAATTCAGGCATTTTCCAAGAGAATGAGACCAAACTGACCTCTATGACAAAAACTAAGGCTGTTAGAGCAATTTAAAAAAAATATACTGCAAAAGGTGCTGGGAAAAAAATAACCCCCTGGGGGTTAAGGGTTGGAGATTTCCAAATAGCCTGGAGGTAAAAGGGTTAAGTACTGTTTATATAAATATCACATTTACGAAAACTATTCCAGCCATTTGTATAGATGATATAATCATTGGAGGTTGAAACACATTTTCTTCCTGTCCTCTGGGAGAGACGTCATATCCGCTAAGCATCGCAAGACGAAACTGTTGTAAACAGAGAAACCTACTGTATCCTATTGTGCTGACTTGTATTATTAAGGAAAGGTGGTTACCTTGATGAGCAGGTTTTTAATGTGGATGAGACCTGGTTATTTTGGCTGCATATGCCAAGCCTTAACTATATAAGGAGAGATTGACTTGATTCTTACAGCTGAAACCCTTGCTGGTGTATCAGGCAGAGGATCCAGGGGTTTAATGGAAGAAACAACTGCCTATCATCTAGGGATTTAACAAGAAGGCTCGAGTGATTGCTTTACACACCTTTATTTTACCAGAGGTCTGACAGTGTTATGTTTCCAAGGGTTTTTTTAAAAGTTCTAGCACTGGACAATGCTCCTGCTCACCTGCTCACTTGAGTCCATTGGCTAGCCAGATTTTTCCTTTCCCTGTACATAATACACCAGATAGTCTGGCCTATTCTTTCCACATTCTTCTCTGCCCTCATGCACCTGTCAATACTGAGATTACAAAACAATTCTTCTCTCCAGGGGGTTAACTACTGCACTGTTAATTGTTCAGTGGCCACTTTCCCTTGGTAAAGGTAGAAGAGACTCATTAGCTATCTTTAGTTTCTCTTCTAGGAGAAGGACACTCCAAAATCAAACCATTGTCCTTTAAGTCTTGGGTACTGCCATAGCCTCTGTACCAGTCTTCTGCTGTTTCGGAATAGAGTTCTCTTGCTTCAGGGTTGACTCGGTAACGCTATTCAATCTTTTTTTTCTCTTCCCCTTAATTTTTTAAACTTTTTATAGTTTGTATATGCAAGATCTATTTAATGTTGTTACTGTTCTTAGAATATTTTATTTTAGTTGTTCATTATTTCTTTGTTTCCTCTCCTCACTGGGCTGTTTTTTGCTATTAGCTTCCAAAGGCTTATACTATCCTGCTTTTCCAAGTAGGGTTGTAGCTTAATTAGTAATAATGATAATTATAATAATAATAATTATTTGGAGCATATGGACCAAGGTGTCATTGCTTTTTTTAATGCAAGCCCTACTGTTTTCAAAGGACATTTACTAAGGGCTCAGAAGAAACTGACAGCAACAAGGAATGATTAAACTTGAGAAGTCGTCTCACAAATTATTGTTGCCTGTGTGGCCGCAACTTTATTCTTTGTTCCTGAAAGATGATTGGTCCAAACCTAAGGGATTGAAGAAGTATTTTACTCTAAGTCTTGGTAAACAACCCAATAATAAAAGTTCTTATCATTGGAGAAGTTCGAAGTAAAAAAGGGATTTTGACGAAGGAAAAATCTATTTCTGGGCGAGAGACCTGTGCCGCTCCGTGAAATGCTCCTTTTACATCATTTCTAAGGTATATAACTGCTATGAATTACCAGAGAAAAAAGTTGCATAGGAATGCCAGGGTTGAACCCAGCTCGCTCACCTATATAAGGTGTCGGTATAATACTGGGGCATGATAAATCACAACCAGAGGTCTCGCGCCATTTAGATATCTCCTCCTCGATATCCCCGTTACAGCGAGGTGCCGTTCAACACCCACCACTGAATGCTACTACCACCATCTCAACCCACGCCAACTACGTCACTCCTTTTCATAGCATCATCGCTTCCGCTTGTGATTTTTTGGCTGTGTTTTTCGGTGTTTTTTCACCGCTCTAGTGCAAGATGTCGGATGTCCAAGATTGGGAGTATCCTGCATAACTTCTTGTATAGTTCAGTAAAGTCATATCTTTCCCTTTAACTGCAAAACAGAAAGGTTTATAATTTAGTTGTTAACCCTTTAACCCCTTGCTATTTGGAAATTTCCAATCCTTAACCCCCAAGGGGGTTATATTTTTCCCAGCACATTTTGCAGTATATTTTTTTTCAAATTGCTCTAACAGCCTTAATTTTTGTCATAGAAAGGTCAGGTTGGTCTCATTTTCTTGGAAAATGCCTGAAGTTTCTCAAAAAAATTATCAAAAATATGAAAAAAAGATTTTATAGCATTTTTTTTTGCAAGGACGTACCGGTACGTTCATGGGGGTAAAGGGATGGCTTTTGTGAAACGTACCAGTACGTCCTTTTTGGGGGTAAAAGGGTTAAGTAATTTTCTTTTTACTGGCTTCCCTTTGGCCAAGTTACCCAATCCACCGGCCTCAGCTGTTATGATTGAGTAATAATTGACTCTATGGTTTATAAACCAAGGCACTTCCCCCAATTTTGGGGGTTGCCGACATCAACAAATGAAACAGAAACAAAAAGGGGACCTCTACTCTCTACGTTCCTCCCAGCCTAACAAGGGACCCAACCGAGTTCAGATGGTACTGCTAGGGTGCCACAGCCCACCCTCCCACATTATCCACCACAGATGAAGCTTCATAATGCTGAATCCCCTACTGCTGCTACCTCCGCGGTCATCTAAGGCATCGGAGGCAGCAGCAGGGCCTACTGGAACTGCGTCACAATCGCTCGCCATTCATTCCTATTTCTAGCACGCTCTCTTGCCTCTCTCACATATATCCTCCTATCACCCAGAGCTTCCTTCACTCCATCCATCCACCCAAACCTTGGCCTTCCTCTCGTACTTTATAGATACGATTCTCAAATTATCCCGGCCCTTCCGGAACGGAAGGAGATATTGAGGAAGGAGAGGACTAATTGGTGAGGGACCTCTGGTCCTGGTTCTAACACGCCCCAGTTACTATACCAACACTCAGAGTGAGCGAGCTGGGTAAAATTTTATTCCTGGCATTCCATGCAACTTTTTTCTCTGGTATATTTAGCAGTTCCGGTAGGCCCTGCTGCTTCCTCCGGTGCCTTAGATGACCGCGGAGGTAGCAGCAGTAGGTGATTCAGCATTATGAAGCTTCATCTGTGGTGGATAACGGGGGAGGTTGGGCTGTGGTACCTTAGCAGTACCAGCTGAACTCGGTTGAGTCCCTTGTCAGGCTGGAGGAACGTAGAGAGTAGAGGTCCCCTTTTTGTTTTTGTTTCATTTGTTGATGTCGGCTACCCCCCAAAATTGGGGGAAGTGCCTTGGTATGTGTGTATATTTAGCAGTATTTATACCTTAGAAATGGTGCTTTAAGGAGCATTTCTCTGGGCGACACAGGTCAAGCCCAGCAATAGATTTTTCCTTCGTCAAAATCCCCTTTTTTTTTTACTGATTCTTAAATTGGGCTTTCAAAGCATTATTTACAGATTGAAGTACGTTTAAAATAGTTATCATCATTTAATATCATTACGTTTTTCATGTGAATAGTCATACCCAGGTGAGAGGTGGTACTCCGAGAGGTACACTTGGAAACCACATACTCCCACAAATTGCCGAACCAGCTGGTTGTAGTTAGGAAAGGGGGAGGGGGTGGGAAGGGTTGAATCTGTGTGTGCACATCTATATAGATATTTAGACGTAGTTTATGAATAATGGAAATATTAACTCCACAGTATAAAACCTACTCTCTTGGGCAAGATTCTCTTGCTTGAGGGTACACTTTTCTATCATTTCTCTTTCGCATGTTATTTTTCAAGTTATTATAGTTTATATATGACAGATCTATTTTAGTGCTCTACTGTTCTTAGAATATTTTAATTGTTTATAACTTCTCATTTGTAGTTTGTTTATTTCCTTTCCTCACTTAGCTATTCTTCCCTGTTAACCCTTTATCCCCAAAGGACATACTGGTACGTTTCACAAAAGCCATCCCTTTACCCCCATGGACGTACCGGTACATCCTTGCAAAAAAATGCTATAAAAATTATTTTTTTTTTAATTTGGATATTTTGAGAAAATTCAGGCATTTTCCAAGAGAATGAGACCAACCTGACCTCTCTATGTAAAAAATTAAGGCTGTTAGAGCAATTTAAAAAAAATATATACTGCAAAATGTGCTGGGAAATAAATTACTCTCTGGGGGTTAAGGGTTGGAAATTTCCAAATAGCCTGGGGGTAAAAGGGTTAAAATATTTTAATTGTTTATAACTTCTCAATTGTAGCTTGTTTATTTCCTTTCCTCACTTAGCTATTCTTCCCTGTTAAATCCCTTGGACTGGTAGCATCCTGTTTTTGTAGCTAGGGTTGTAGCACATTTTGCAGTATATTTTTCTTAAATAGCTCTAACAGCCTTAATTTTCATCATAGAGAGGTCAGGTTGGTCTCATTCTCTTGGAAAATGCCTGAATTTTCTCAAAAAATACAAAAGATATGAAAAAGAATTTTTATAGCATTTTTTTTGCAAGGACATACCTGTACGTCCATGGGGGTAAAAGGGATGGCTTTTGTGAAACGTACCAGTACGTCATTTGTGGGTAAAAGGGTAAATCGCAGAGTAATGAAACTTGCAGGGATTAACTGATATGTAAAAAGCTGGAAATGTTTGAATTTCGGAAGGTCAAGGTCTAAGCTGCTGTGACGGAGGTCTGCGCTCTACTTGGCGCCACTCTGGTTATTACTGTTATATTCTATTGAATGTGAGGTGATAGATTCACTTTTACAGCTCCATATAAGCATGGTTCACTGCATTTAAAACATGTACTAAACTTTTGTCAGCTCATTTATCATATGTTGAATGCAAGTTGAGAATGTGCATTGTGGCCACAGAGTCTTCCTGTATATCATAATTATTGGTATCACCATCAAATGGTTTTGCCAATAACCTTGGCTCGTAACCTGTTGGCATATTCACGGCGATAAATAATTAGCATTAAATACTCTCTCTTCAAGGATGCGTTGGATAAATTAAGATAAAGGAGGTTATAATGAAACTGTGTCCTTCTCTCAACACTTTATTTGGAACTAAGAAAATTTACAATCTGCTCAAATGAGTTAGGGCGCTTACATAATTAAAATGGATAATGAAGTACAGTATCAGAGAAAATTGACAGAACAGTAAAGCCAGTCTTTGATTATTCTTACCCATTACAAGCTATTCTGCGGAACAGCAACATTTTCCGAATGTCCAGCAATGCTCTAATGTAGGATTTTCCATTTCAGGAGATCCCGATGATGATATGCACTTCTTCCTCGAGGCAAGATCCGGAGAAATAAGGTCAAGCGTAGAAGAAATTTATTAGTGGATATCAAGTTTATGTATATGGCTATGTCATGGTAATTACTCCAATAACCTTATCAAAACTTGAGAGGTTTTGAACGATCTAGTTTGCCCGAAATGGCAGAATGTTTGAATTGAAGGAGTAGATGTCGAAATAGTTGAAACGATCACAAATGGAAAGTTGATATATTCATTGCAACCTAACAAATATTGCCTGTATTAATATGATTCACTTTTTTATCAAGAACTATCTCTTAGACGTTATTAAGTGAAATTGTGATTGGCTTTATAGGTTAAAATGATAACCAAATCTTGTGAGTGTAAGGGTATGATTAATTAATTTGTATTGTAGTGCCCGGTGATTGGCTTAAGGCATAAATTTTATATCCAATTCATTCTTTTTTTTATCATATTAATCCCACTATACTGCAGGGTTGTCCGCTCAAGTCAACTTTTTTCCATCTGACCATTGCATCTTCCCCCAGTCACACTAAAGCCATATCCCCTCTCGCCACGTCCATCCGTCCGATCTGCTGTCGCCCGACAGTCCTCCTCCTCCTCGTCCCCATCACTGGCATGTTCTTAGCTCTCTTGATTGGTTCCACCTTCTTATTACATGACCTTAGTATATCAGATGAGCTTCCCTAGACTTCTTTACATTACTCTTTGTCTAGGTTTTTCAATCCCTTAGTCATTTCTATTGTTACTTCAGACTTTCCTGCAGCTTTATATTTAATTTTCCTTCTTCATAGCATTCTCAACATTACTTGATGCATAGAAGAAGGAACATTTTCCTGTGTTTCTTACTCCTTAGTATTCAATAGTTGTAAGAAATAGTCTTACCATCTTCTTTTGTCTTCTACCTCAAGTGAGATCTCCTACTGCTATTCTTTAGATTATCTTCTCCCCTTCTGGTGTTCCCATTATCGCATATTACTCTCTCCTGGTTTCTCATTTTGCAATCTCTTCATTTCCCTCTTTGTTCGTCTATATTCTTCTCTTGATTGGTGGTTATCTTTTTCCCACTGTTGTCTGGTTATACTTTTTTTTTTTTTTACCGGTGTTTGAACCTCTTGTTTCCGCCACCATGTTCTTTTTCATGATGCTGTATACAATTTGGCTTCCCACACACCTCTGCTGATGCCGGTACCACTATCTCGTAACATGCCATATCCTTTCAGGCAATTCTGACCTTCCATTTATGTATCTCTTCTCTGGCTCCTTCCACTTTGCTTCTGAACTCTTGTATATTATAACCCCCTTTAGCTTCTAAGTTTTGATCCTATTCGTAGCTGGGGCCTTTCCTTTCCTTATTGCTTTCAGCCTGAAATCTGCCACTACCAGTTTATGAGGTTCTATGGATTTATTTGTAATCTTAAAATCCGTAATGGTTTTCTTGGCTATCTAACACATGGTAAATTTGTGAAACATTTTGTCCATTTTATAAGTTACTCAATGACTTCTCCTTTTCTCAACCTTCTGTATTCATGACAATTCATAGCTTCTGCTAATTCCTTCAATCATTCACCTTCCTGATTGTTTCTTCCAAAACGCTTATCCCCAGATAACACTAGCAGTTCACTCCTTCGAGATCTTTCTACGTATTCTAGTAGTTTCCTTCTAAATTCATGCTGTTTTTCGCCACGCCTTTAAGGGACGCGTGCCGAGAGGATATGCCATATTATCTTTCTCATGAGCTTGATTTCTGACATTTTCCTGCAAATCTAAATGTAGATTAATTCCTACCATATTTCTCCTTGTATTTTCCCTTGCATAGTGAACTTTATATCCTTCCCCAAGATTTCTTGCACGTTTCCCCTTCCGGTTTCTCTCCTGTATATGTAAAAGTCCCTCTTTTCCTTCTATGCATGACATCCACTGACTACTTGAGCCTAAGGGACAGTGTAGAGAGATTTAATAACTTTGTTCCATAGGGTGCTAATACTATAAAATTATTATGAATTTGATCCCATAGGTTTATGTAAGTACAATATTCATGCCAAGCAAGGAAGATTGTAGTAATTGTGTTTGGAATAATAAAAAAATGTAGACTTTATTCAAGTTGAGTGTACAGCCCAAAAAATATATATAGTGATGGAGACCTGAGAAGTTTTCTTTCATTAATAAACTAACAATTCTTTTGGAATTTAGCAGTTGTTTCAAAAACCCTCCAGACACATAATCCATAATTGTATTTTGTTCCTACACAAGTTCAAACCCTCATTATATATGTATGAGTTTACTCCTGAGTCATTTAGTTATGACCAAAATTTAACCCTTTTACCCCCAGGCTCTTTGGAAATTTCCAACCCTTAACCCCAAGGGGCTATTTTTTTCCCAGCACATTTTGCAGTATATATTTTTTTAAATTGCTCTAACAGCCTTAATTTTTGTCATAGAGAGGTCAGGTTGGTCTCATTCTCTTGAAAAAATGCCTGAAATTTCTCAAAAAATTATCAAATCTGAAAAAAAAATTTTTATAGTATTTTTTTGCAAGGACGTACCGGTACGTCCATGGGGGTAAAGGGATGGGTTTTGTGAAACGTACCAGTACGTCCTTTGTGGGTAAAAGGGTTAAGTTGTATGATTCTGGTAACATTGTATACTTACCAACTGCCTCACCCCTGTGTAGGAGTGGCCGAGTTAGCGAGACGGCGCCATTTGTCTCCTGGTCTCCTTAGTAGACGTACGTGTTTACTACTGCTTCCTCGCTATGATTTTGTTTGTGCTTTGTGCTTTATACATACAAACATATACCAAAGGCACTTCCCCCAATTTTGGTGGGTAGCCAACATCAACAAATGAAACAAAACAAAAAGGGGACCTCTACTCTCTACGTTCCTCCAGCCTAACCAGGGACTCAACCGAGTTCAGCTGGTACTGCTAGGGTGCCACAGCCCAACCTCCTGTTCAAGGTAGTGCGAGAACGTGGCCTGTCTTATGGATATCTGTGTGGCACGTTCATGAGCACAGTTGGGAGAGAAATAGTTCTACTGTAGTTCCTTTTCCAGGCTTTTATAATCTGTTTCCAAAAGGTTCTAAAATTTGGAGACCAATTTCAGATGTTTTATTATCTCAAGTTCCTATTTTAAACCAGGTTCTCCATTGAGACGACTTCCACAGTTTTAGCTGCAATTCAAAGGTGGAGGTAAGTTGTAAATACCTGTGCTCTGTCACCGGGCTGGATCAGGATTCAGTAACTTGATCTTTGTAGAAAAATATTCATAATAATTTTGATCGATCTCAACCAAAAACAACTCGACTACTTCCAGCCAATGCACATAATGTCAGCATATGTTAAAGATACTGAGGTACACCAGTTTTATAGAGAAAATAGAACTTGGACATTTTTAGTGCAGACACTAAATACCTCAAGTTTGTTAGAAGACAGAATTTGTCAGTTTAAGTTATGTTTTGAATGCTCTTCACTGAATGTTTTCAGAAGTCACAGCCCCAGTAGCAGAGTGGTTATTATTATTATTATTGTTATTATTATTATTATTAAAGTGTTATTACTTGCTAAGCTACATCCCTTGTTGGAAAATTAGGATGTTATAAACCCAAGGCCCCCAACAGGGAAAATAGCTATGTGAGGAAAGGAAATAACGAAATGTACTACAAGAGAAGTTTAAGAATAATAACATTAAAATAAATCTTTCATATATAAACTATAGCAACTCAAAATAACAAGAAGAGAAATAAGATAATAGTGTGCCAATGTGTACCCTCAAGCAAGAGGAAATTTTTCTTAGAGACACTGAGTACTTCCAAACAATTGAGTGGTCATTCTTTGAGGACCATTTCGGGGAACTTCTTAACAAGGCTCAGGATTGTAGTCTATTTTGAGAAGTCCTGTTTGAATCAGACTCTGTTAATGTTTTATCTGGGAAGGACGATAACCTCAAATATTTCTGCTTATGGTCAAAATATTGAAGGAATAAATGTTGTTTTGTTCCACAATTGGTTGGTCCTGTAAAGAACTATGCCCTCTGGGAATACATAGCTAATGCTCGATTGGGTTGAATCTGAAGTCTGCTTGGTATAGGTCATTCATTTACTTTGTTAACCCTTTTACTCCTGGGCTATTTGGAAATTTCCAACCCTTAACCCCCAAGGGTTATTTTTTTTCAAACATTTTGCAGTATATTGTTATTCAAATTGCTCTAACAGCCTTAATTTTTCGTCATAGAGAGGTCAGGTTGGTCTCATTCTCTTGTAAAATGCCTTAAGTTTCTCAAAAAATCAAAAATATGCTAAAACAAATTTAAATAGCATTTTTTTGCAAGGACGTACCAGTACGTCCATGGGGGTAAAGGGATGAGTTTTGTGAAACGTACCAGTACGTCCTTTGGGTGTAAAAGGGTTAAGCTTGTTGTACAAGATTTTTCATAATTCTGATCATCCTTTGCATTCAGATCTTCCCTGATAGTACAGTACCATCTGCTTTTGTTAACCTAATGCCCTATATATAGTAGTAAGAGAAATAGATACCTGTTTGAGACTCGAGGTGAGGATGGCAGGGTCATCCTTGCCAAGATTCTTGGACATGATGTGCCCTACCATGCTAGTAGTATTTCTAGCTTCATTTCGGAAGCAGATCTTCTGAACGATATTTAACTTTCGAAATGACATCTTTGCTTTTATGGTTTTAATTGAATATTCTTTTATTTTTTATTCACAATAAACGATATCGGCGTCAATGACCTTAGATGTCAGGATGCCAGAAAACCTTAGATCAATCAATCAAGTGTAATATTAGGTATGCAGTTAATTCTAATAGTCAGGCCTTCTCCATCATAAGGCTCAATACTTCACAGTATTCTAGAGGATTTATTCCAGCTATGACTAAGTTGTGGAATGATATACCTAATCGGGTAGTTGAATCGGTAGAATTTCAGAAGTTCAATCATGAAGCAAATGTTTTCATGTTGAACAGGCTGATATAAGTTTTTATACTATATTTATGAATTATCTATTTTAATGTTACTGTTTTTAAAATCTGTTATTCTAATTGTTCATTAGTTTACTTGTAGTCTATTTTCCCATTTCCTTTCCTCACTAGGCTATTTTACCCTGTTGGAGCCCTTGGCTGTATAGCATTTAACTTTTCCAAGCTTGGATAGTAATAATAATAGCAATAATTTTGAAAATGGTTTCTGTTTCAAATATTAACCCTTTTACCCCCAGGCTATTTGGAAATTTCCAACCCTTAACCCCTAGGGGGTTATTTTTTTCCCAGCACATTTTGCAGTATATATTTTTTTAAATTGCTCTAACAGCCTTATTTTTGTCATAGAGAGGTCATGTTGGTCTTAATCTCTTGGAAAATGCCTGAATTTTCTAAAAAAAAATTATCAAAAATATGAAAAAAAAAAATTTTTATAGCATTTTTTTGGCAAGGACGTACCGGTACGTCCATGGGGGTAAAGGGATGGCTTTTGTGAAACGTACCAGTACGTCCTTTTGGGGGTAAAAGGGTTAAGAATTAATGGAAACTTCTTGGATAGTTTTTTTCTTTCTTTTTTTACCTCAAGTTTCTATTCTCTGGATACTGGTTCCCGATCATTATGTTCTGTGATATGTCAGTTGAAATGAGGTTCTACTTTGGAGATTAATTAGCTCTTAGGAAATTTGTCAATTGTAGTCTCACAAAACGGATTTTGAGCGAAGCGAAAAATCTATTTTTGGGTGAGATAGCCATGTCGTCCTGATGGAAGTTCCTATTGGGTAGCTTCCTTGGGTATATTTGACTACAGTGATATTCCCAGAGAATTTACCTTAAGGTACCCAGAATTCTAACTCCTGGAGTGAATATCCCTAAATAAATGAACCAGGGATATCGCAAAATATCAGAGGGCTTATTCTAGACACGCCACATAGCAATCTGCACGCCGAACAGAATTAACACTTCGAAGGGGTCAAGGAGAAAGAAAGGAGAGCCGCTCGTAAGGTACCTCTCCTCTCTCGCTTCGTATGCGTGCATAGCGCCGCCGACGGCGCCATCTGTATTCCTTTCTGCGTAGCTCAACAACTTGGTGTTTTCCCTGTGTTATCTCGTAATTCTAGCTGTGTTTGAGGCACTAGTTCTGTCACCCAATCTAGTTAAAAAAGGGTGAATGTTGTGCACTCGGATCTCACGGCAGTTTTGCCATTTATGAAACAAGGATCTACAGAATTGAGAAATTTTTTATCGTTATGACAGAGGAACTTTTAAGTTTCGCCGAAGCAAGGCACTTCTTCCTTCTTCCTCATTCTGTGTTGGCATATTTTTCTTTTCATTTCAACCTCTTGTTTAAATTTTGGTGCTCATATATACTATACCCCCTCAGCGTATAGAAAGGTGGAGCCTATTTTTGGAGGCTGAAAGACCATAGAATTAAATAATAAAATAGTAGATCATTAATAAGTCATAACCCTTTTACCCTCAAAGGACGTACTGGTACGTTTCACAAAAGCCATCCCTTTACCCCCATGGACGTACCGGTATGTCCTTGCAAAAAAATTCTATAAAAATTTTTTTTTCATATTTTTGATAATTTTAGAGAAAATTCAGGCATTTTCCAAGAGAATGAGACCAACCTGACCTCTCTATGACAAAAATTAAGGGTGTTAGAGCAATTTAAAAAATATATACTGCAAAATGTGATGGGAAAAAAATAACCCCCAGTTAAGGGTTGGAAATTTCCAAAAAGCCTGGGGGTAAAAGGGTTAATGTATTGCAGAGCATGTAGGAGATTTGTATTTTTACGAATAGAACTTACCTGGCAGTTATATATACATAGCTAATTATCTCTATTTCGGCAGAATTTTTCTAAAACTAGGCAACCGCCTTGTGGTGGTTGGGTGGTAACACCCGTCAAAGGGTGGTAGGAGGAATCATTCCCGTTCCCTGTTCTTCAGTTCATCTCTGCCGGCCGGATCGTTAACACGTTGGTCCGTCATTAAGAGTTTTTTTCTTCGATTTCCCTGCTCGGTGTACCAGTCTGCTTTTTTTGGTGAAGTACTCTGATTTGGGGTTTTGGCGATCGTTGTATTTTGTTTTCTCTTAGTTTTTTTTGTTTGCTGTGTTTCATTATGAGTGAAAAGAGTCATTACCGTATCTGTGCGAATGAGGAATGTAAGGTGAGACTCCCCAAAATGGCGGTTGATCCTCACACTGTTTGTTCTCATTGTAGGGGTTTTGTTTGTGCCCTTGATAATAGGTGCGGGGAATGTAAGGTTTTGGATGAGAAAGATTGGTTAATTATGAAGCGCTATGTGCGTAAGCTAGAGCTCGATAGAGTTAGGAGAGCTTCTAGGTCTAAGTCTAAGTCTGTTAGTGGTAAGGAAGACGAACTTAGCGTAGATTTATCTATTGATCCTATTATTGATTCCTCTTTGGAAGTTGATCCTTCCCTTGAGGTAGTAACTCCTGCACCTACTACAGGTTCCGTATCTACGGATGACCCTCGGTACGCTAGCCTGGCGGCCGAGTTGAAGGCCATTAAAGAACAGCTGGAGGCCTTTAAAGGTAAGGAAAGTGAAAGTGCTTGTGTTAGTGCAGTGGAGGTGGCGACCGACCGAATCTGTCATACCCCTAGGCCTAGACCTCTACCAAGCTCCCAGGACCAAGGGAGAAGGTACGTCGATGACCGAAAGGGGGTGAGAGGTACGTACCCTCGGTCAGCCGTCGCCTCAGACAGTCCTGTTGTCTATTCCCAGGCTGCTCTTGACCGTCACGGAAAGACGAGTCGGATGTGTTGTTTTCTTCTCCGAATTCGTCCAGACGTAAATGGAAGTATGAAGCTTCAAGACCTACTAAGAGGAGATGGAACCGCGACGAACGGTCTCGTTCTTTCTCTCCCGGTTCTAGCAGTTCTGAACCTTGTCCGTCGGAGGATGATTTCGACTCCGTGCCTGTGAAAAGGACGAAGCCTGCTGCCGAAGATACGAGTGTTATTCGTCAGCCCCCCCCTTCGGATCCGCAAGACCCAGCTGATGTTGCTAAATCCTTTATGTCTGTCATGCAGGAACAACTTTTGACTTTAGTACAAGCCTTTAGCCGCCCTCACGCCCAGTCTGACAGACGTAAAGACGACTCGTTGCCGATTAAGAAGTCTACTTCTAAGAGAGAACGGAGTTCTTCTTTAAAGAGAACTTCTCCCTCTCTACGCCAGGATGAGGAATGTGTGCTTGCGCCAGGCGATACTTCTTCGCGATACCAGGGCGATACGTTTTCTCGTTCTCGATACCGGGACGATACCTTATCGAACGAAGCTGCTTCTCGTTCTCGATACCAAGACGATACCTCCTCCCGTGCGCTTCGACACGACGATACCTCCTCTCGTTCGCTTCGCCACGACGATACCTCCTCTCGTTCACGACGCCACGACGATACCGACCCTAGTTCTCGACGCCACGACGATACCGCCTCTCGTTCACGACGCCACGACGATACCGCCTCTCATTCTCGCCGCCACGACGATACCGCCTCTCATTCTCGCCGCCATGACGATACCGCCTCTCGCTCTCGACGACAGAACGACTCTGCCTCTCGTTCTCGGTCCCAGGGCGATACCACCCTGCCTCTTCGGGACGATACTGCCTCTCGTTCCAAGGATTCTTCTAGCGCGGGACTCCAGGATGCAACCCGTCTTTTGCAGGATGATGCCTTTGATTTGCCCTTGTCGGGTTCTAAGGATTCTCCTCTTTCGAAGGATATTGCAGATGTGGATCAGGCCCTCGAGGATGTTTCTGATGACGATGATAATCCTGCCGATGCTGTGGGAGATTACAAAGTTCTCTCTCGCTCCCTTCTTGAACTTTTTGGAGAGGAATTCCAACCTGCTGCCCCTCAATCTCCTCAGTCCCAATTTAACAGAAAGAAGGCCAAGAAACAGTCGGCCTTCATCAAGATGAAGCTGTCTATCTCCGCAAAGAAGGCTCTCTCGAAGATTGATGACTGGATGATGGAGCGGAGACAAACAGTTAAGACTTCCTTCTCGTTTCCACCAGCTCGTCTTGCTTCAAGAGCGGGTATGTGGTATGCAACTGGAGAACCTTTGGGTCTGGGAGTGCCTTCCTCCTCCAAGGGTGACTTCTCTGGTTTAGTGGACTCTGCTAGAAGGCATGCTCTCAACTCAGCCAAGGTCATGTGGTCAATGTCGGAGCTGGATCATCTCGTCAAAGGTATTTTTAGAGCCTTTGAGGTTTTTAGTTTCCTAGACTGGTCGCTTGGGACTCTCGCAAGGAAAACTGAACAGATGGATGGATCTAGGGACCTTACGAGCATTATGTCCTGTATGGATAAGGCCCTCAGAGATGGGGTGAATGAGTTGGCTGCTCTGTTCTCAGCTGGGGTCCTAAAGAAGAGAGCTCTGCTTTGCTCTTTTGCTTCTAGGTCTGTTACCAATGCTCAAAAGTCTGAGCTTCTTTACGCCCCCCTCTCTCAACATCTTTTTCCCGAGTCTCTGGTTAATGACATTACGCGTTCTCTGGCCCAAAAAGCCACCCAAGACCTTTTATCTCGTTCTGCTCGTAAGCCCTTTGCACCCCCTCCTTCTTCTTTGAAACGGGAGGAAAGGAGATTCCAGCAGCCCTTTCGGGGCAGGACTACTTCAAGATCAGATTTTAGAGGGAGAAGGCAAGATTCAGGACCAAGATCTACCAGGGGTTCTTTCAGACCTCGCTCCAGGAAATGAAGTTCGTCTCCTCCAGACGGTAGGCGCAAGACTGTCAGGTTTTTGGCAGTCCTGGAAGAGGAGAGGGGCGGACACCTGGTCCCTCTCAGTCATCAAGGAAGGATACAAGATCCCCTTTCTGAAAAAACCTCCTCTCGCAGATGCTCCGCTGGCCTTAGTAGCCCGGTACTCAGATCCTGGGAAACAGAAGGCTCTAGTAGACCTTGTCAACCAAATGCTAGACAAGGGGGCGATAGAACCGGTTCGGGATCTAGTCTCCCCAAGCTTTTACAATCGCCTGTTTCTGGTCCCCAAGAACTCGGGCGGATGGAGGCCCGTCCTGGATGTCAGCGTGCTCAACGTATTTGTGGAGAAGACAAAGTTCTCCATGGAGACGACTCAGTCGGTGCTGGCGTCAGTACGTCCAGGGGACTGGATGGTGTCCCTCGACTTGCAGGACGCATATTTCCATGTCCCCATCCATCCGACTTCGAGGAAGTACCTGAGGTTTGTAATGGAGGGCAAGTGCTTCCAATTCAGAGCTCTTTGCTTCGGTCTCAGCACGGCTCCTCAAGTCTTCACCAGGGTAATGGCGAATGTGTCAGGTTGGCTGCATCAGGAAGGGATAAGGATATCCTTCTATCTGGACGTTTGGCTGATTCGTGCACGATCGAGGGAGAAATGTCTGGAGGATTTACGGAAGACTTTTATGATGGCTCAGGATCTAGGCCTGGTCATCAACAGGGAGAAGTCTCAGATCAGACCGAGTCAGACTATTCTCTATTTGGGGATAGTTCTGAATTCAGTTCTTTTTCGGGCTTCTCCCTCTCAGGAAAGACAGGCCAAGTGTCTCGTAAAAGTCAGAACTTTCCTGGACAAGAAGAGATGCACAGCGAAGGAGTGGATGAGTTTGCTGGGGACTCTGTCCTCCCTCGAACTGTTTGTCTCTCTGGGGAGACTCCACCTAAGGCCTCTTCAGCACTTTCTTTCGAAGACATGGAACAGAAAGATGCAGGAAGACTCCTTTTCCTTCCCCATTCCAATAGAAGTCAAGACTCTTCTGAAGTGGTGGCTGGACCCAGCCTTGTTAGGGGAAGGGATCTCCTTACACAAGAAGAACCCAGACCTAGTGTTGTTTTCAGACGCATCAGAGTCAGGCTGGGGGGCAACACTAGAAAGCAAGGAGGTCTCAGGCGATTGGGAAGGAATTCAGCTGGGATGGCACATCAACAACAAGGAGCTGATGGCCATTTTTCTGGGGCTAAAGGCCTTCAAGGACTTGGTGTCTGGGAAGATTGTGGAGGTCAACTCAGACAACACCACAGCTCTTGCTTACATCAGGAAGCAAGGAGGGACTCACTCTCTGTCTCTCTTCGAGACAGCAAGAGAGCTCCTTCTTTGGGCGAAGGAGAACAGGATAAGCCTGCTGACGAGGTTTGTTCAGGGACAGAAGAATGTGAGGGCGGACATGCTCAGCAGGAAAGGGCAGGTCCTTCCCACAGAATGGACCCTCAACCAACAGGTCTGTCAGAGTCTCTGGAGGCTGTGGGGGAGACCCCTCATCGATCTTTTCGCCTCCAATTTATCCAAGAGGATCCCCATCTATTGCTCCCTAGTTCCGGACAGAGAGGCAATAGCAGTAGACGCCTTTTTGATGGATTGGACGGGGATGGACACTTATGCTTTTCCCCCGTTCAAGATCATCAATCTGGTAGTCAGGAAATTCGCCCTCCTCGATTCGGGACGGATGATCCTGATAGCTCCGTTCTGGCCGATGAGGGAATGGTTCACGGAGGTGGTGGACTTGTTGATGGACTTTCCAAGAAGCCTCCCTGCAAGTCCAAATCTGCTCAGACAACCCCACTTCGAGAGATATCATCAAAACCCCCTCGCTCTCAATCTGACTGCCTTCAGACTATCGAGAAGCTCGTCAGATCGAGAGGCTTTTCAGCGCAAGCTGCGAAAGCTATCGCCAGAGCGAGGAGGGTCTCTTCGCAGAGGGTCTACCAGTCCAAGTGGGAGACTTTTAGGGCTTGGTGTAGGAAGCACAAGATTTCCTCATCCACTACCTCTGTGAGCCAGATTGCGGATTTCTTGTTGTACCTCAGACAGGACGCTAAGCTAGCTGTGTCCACTATCAAAGGGTACAAAAGTATGCTCTCTTCCGTCTGTCGGCATAGAGGCTTGGACTTGTCTCGCGACAAGGACTTACATGACCTCTTGAAGTCTTTTGAGACGACCAAGCAGATCCAGTTAAAGCCCCCTTCTTGGAACCTTGATGTAGTTCTTAAATTTCTGTGCACCAAGAGATTTGAGCCCATATCACAGGCTCCCCTTAGGGAGGTTACCAAGAAGACCCTCTTTCTTTTGGCCTTAGCAACAGCTAAAAGAGTTAGTGAAGTCCATGCAATTGAAAAACAGGTAGGCTTCAATCTGAATGGGGCAGTTTGTGCCTTGAGATTAGACTTTCTCGCTAAGAACGAGAACCCTTCTAAGCCCTGGCCGAGGACCTTTGAGGTTCCTAACTTGACCAACCTAGTGGGTCAGGAGCAAGAGAGGCTGCTCTGTCCAGTACGAGCCCTCAAGACCTACTTGTCTCGCACAAAAAGTGTGAGAGGCTCTTCTAGCTCCCTGTGGTGTTCTGTGAAAGATCCTCAAAAGCCCCTTTCCAAGAACGCTTTATCCTTTTTCCTGAGGGAAGTGATAAGAGAAGCGCATCTCTTGTGTGAGGAGGAACACTTCGGACTTTTAAAAGTGCAAGCCCACGAAGTGAGGGCCATTGCGACTTCGATTGCTTACCGCAAGAACATGTCGCTCCGTCAAATTATGGATGCGACATTCTGGAGGAGCAACTCTGTGTTCGCCTCTCATTACCTCAGAGAGGTGAGGGTGGATTATGAGAAATGTTATACCTTGGGACCATACGTAGCTACGGCTTGTGTATTAGGCAAAGGAGTTACTACCTCCCCTCAACCTTAGTTTTGTTTACTTGTGCATAGGTTGGTGTATTTTTTTATTGGTTGTCTGAGGACTTCGACTTGTGTACAGTCACCTCAGTCTAGTTAGATCATTTTTATATACTTTGCAAATGTTAGGTGGTTGGTTTGGTAAAGTTTCGGTTTTTTATTTTGGCCAATAGGTAGTCCTGAAGTCTAGTCAGATTGTTGGTCTCACCCCGTTGACAGACTCGATTGAGTGTTTTCAGCACTGCAGGTCACATCCTGGCTGACACTCCTAAGGGAAAGCGACTCAAGAGGCAGGAACCTTTGAAGTCAGCTACCTTAGCAGGTAAGGAATCAAGGTGTTTATTTATCCTACAACTTTTTTGGTTGTTTCCCCAACGATGTTTCTGTCTATCACCCTCCTCCAAGTGTGTTAATCAGCTATGTATATATAACTGCCAGGTAAGTTCTATTCGTAAAAATGAAGTTTTTATGATAAAACAAAGTTTTATGAATACTTACCTGGCAGTTATATATACATTCGAAGGCCCACCCACCTCCCCTCAGGAGACAGGTCGGGCATAGATGAACTGAAGAACAGGGAACGGGAATGATTCCTCCTACCACCCTTTGACGGGTGTTACCACCCAACCACCACAAGGCGGTTGCCTAGTTTTAGAAAAATTCTGCCGAAATAGAGATAATTAGCTATGTATATATAACTGCCAGGTAAGTATTCATAAAACTTTGTTTTATCATAAAAACTTCATTTTCACATTACTGTTCATACCCACAAAGTATGTGGTCCATTATCTGTATGGAATGACCACATGGACACTCGGCAGAAGTGTCTAGACTCCGCTTATGAAGATTGTCTCCAGTTCTTCCAACTCTAGCTCGATTCAGAGTAATCTAATACTTTCTACAGAAGTTTGTTCCATAGGGATGAGATTCACAGGGGCTCTGGATGGCCTCACCAGGTGGGCTGTGGTCTGTTTTTCTCCAGCATTCTAGGCGGTAAGTTGCTGACTCCATGGGCTCGAGACTATTGGTTGTTAAGAAGCTCATGCGGGATTTCAATCTGTCTAACCACCCGGTGATTGTAGAGTGGGTCCGTTTCATCTTTCTCTTATTTTTGGGTCTTTCAATGGGCTGTTTGGCAGATGTTCGGTGGTACAATGCCTTCCAATCTATAGACTACTTGGAATTCCAGTGAATCCTCCCTTAACCTTGGAAGTTCTGGTCATTCTCAAACTATGGCAAAACTTAACCCAACCTCCCATTGCCATTCTAACATTAATAGCATTTCATTCAGTAAAAAATGTGAGCCTACGCATGCTCGCCACTGAATTGAAACCCTCGCACACAGCCTCAAACTCTTTACCTTCTATACTTCCTCTGCAGCCAAACTTTTTGCAATTCCATGATCCTAGTCACTATGAGACAGCTAGATTGTGAGGCATAAGACTGAGCTGATCTAGTATTACTTATGTGGATGGCATGGCATATTGTATGATTCCCTTAAAATCTGAGAAGGTAAACAAAGTTTCAATCAATTTGAATTGTTTTCATCGTATTTCAGATAACAGCCATCGCCGTTTACCTGCAATCTTAGCCACTAGCTCATCTCGCTATAATCCTATTGGGGCTAATATAGATGCTAGTACCGTACATCCAAAGATAATACTATTCTACACGCTCCCTAAGCTACCCCTGTTTCAAAGTATAAATACATACATACATATACCAAGGCACTTCCCCCAATTCTGGGGGGTAACCGACATCAACAAATGAAACAAAAACAAAAAAGGGGACCTCTCCTCTCTACGTTCCACCCAACCTGACAAGGGACTCAACCGAGTTCAGCTGGTACTGCTAGGGTGTCACAGCCCACCCTCCCACATTATCCACCACAGATGAAGCTTCATAACACTGAATCCCCTACTGCTGCTACCTCCGCGGTCATCTAAGGCATCGGAGGCAGCTGATGTTCACAAGGATTCCCCAGCAAGACAGGTAAATCAGGAAGAGAAATGCAGAGACAGACAATGAAAGTTGGGAAGTACAGTATCGCCTTTTCATTCATTGTGGAACTACCCTGATAAAATGATTAAGGTAATTTCTGGAAGGTTTTCGATTTGCAAATATTTGGAGATACAAAGACAAACCAACTGAAATCTTAAGTATTGTATCAAAGGTTCTTATACAGTAATAAGATAAAGAAATATTGTAATAAAACAATATTATACAATTCAGATCTCCCTGGACAATTCTATCCTGTTCGTAATACTAGGCAGGCAGTTAATTCTAATAGCCAGGCTTTCTCCATCATAAGACTCAATACTACGCAGTACTCTAGAAGTTTTATTCCAGCTGTGACCAAGTTGTGGAATGATCTTCCTAATCGGGTTGTTGAATCAGTAGAACTTCAAAAGTTCAAAGTTGGAGCAAATGCTTTTTTGTTGACCAGGCAGACATGAGTCTTTTTATAGTATATATATGACATTTGTTTTTTACGTTGTTAATAGTTTATATATGACATATCTCTTTTGACATTACTTTTTTTTAGAATGATTTATTGTTAATTTGTTCTCTTCAGTTCTTTATTTCCTTATTTCCTTTCCTCACTGGGCTATTTTTCCCTATTGGAGCCCCTGGGCTTATAGCATCTTGCTTTTCCAATTAGGGTTGTAGCTTGGATAGTAATAATAATAATAATAATCTATTGACTTATATAGCTGGAAATCATAGGCATGTAACTTAGGTTAGGTCTACCTTAGGCCAAAATTGAACAAAATTCAACTTAAAAACATCTTGGAATCTATTAAGTTTGTAAGTTGATAACTTGTTTCTTATTCTATCAAATCGTAGAGTGGGTCAATTTCCAAGATAGTTTTCGCACCTTTACTCTCCAAGTTCATTATGGATAGATACACAGAATTGTCTCAAAATCAGAAAAAGACTGGAGATTCTGGTTCACGATTACGAGAGAAATTTGCAGATTGAGCCACCGAAGTACTATGTCTTTGTGTTTTATATGATTAACCCTTTTACTCCCAGGCTCTTTGGAAATTTCCAACCCTTAACCCCCAAGGGTTATTTTTTTCACGAACATTTTGCAGTATATTTTTTTAAAATTGCTCTAACAGCCTTAATTTTTGTCATAGAGAGGTCAGGTTGGTCTCATTCTCTTGGAAAATGCCTGAATTTTCTCAAAAAATTATCAAAAATATAAAAAATTATAACTTTTTTTTCAAGGACGTACCGGTACGTCCATGGTGGTAAAGGGATGGGTTTTGTGAAACGTACCAGTACGTCCTTTGGGGGTAAAAGGGTTAAGAGATGAAAACGGTTATGTACTTCTATGGTTGGTTCAGTATTGGTATGTACTTACATGGTAGGTTCAGTATCAGAGACACAAAACTAAAATTAATTTCTGCTCATATCTCAGTACCTGTGTTGGATGGAGTAAACAATGATAAATTAGTGGCTCGAGTAGAAAATGGAACTCAAGCCATGTCCTGTAGTCAGTTTCTATAAATACCCAACCTTCCTGGCCAGCGTTGTGATGAAAACTGGCCAAACCCCAGACATGAATTGATATATCTGAGGCCTTTTTTCTGCAGTTAACTAGAAACCGCTGTATTTGCTCGACGGACTTACGAGGAGGCCCTTTCATTGAGGAGATATCACAGCAAAAATTCCGCTAAAATAGATGTTCCAGAAGGTTTGCCAACCGAACTCTAAAACCTTATCATAGAACAGTATGACGGTTACTTAAACCGAAGGCCGGCAGTGAGGGTACACTCGGGCACACTACTATCTTATTTCTCTTCCTCTTGTTTTGTTAAAGTTTTTATAGTGTATATAGGAAATATTTATTTTAATGCTACTGCTCTTAAAATAGAAAATGGCTGTCTGCTAAAGAGGGTGATGAATGCAAGAGTTGATGGGAGAGGTAAAAGAGGAAGGCCAAGGTTTGGGTGGATGGATGGAGTGAAGGAAGCTCTGGGTGATAGGAGGATAGATGTGAGAGGGTGCTAGAAATAGGAACGAATGGCGAGCGATTGTGACGCAGTTCCGGTAAGCCCTGCTGCTTCCTCTGGTGCCTTGGAAGACCGCGGAGGTAGCAGCAGTAGGGGATTCAGCATTATGAAGCTTCATCTGTGGTGGATAATGTGGGAGGGTGGGCTGTGGCACCCTAGCAGTACTAGTTGAACTTGGTTGAGTCCCTTATCAGGCTGGGAGGAACATAAAGAGGAGAGGTCCCCTTTTTTGTTTCATTTGTTTGATGTCGACTAACCCCCAAAATTGGGGGAAATGCCTTGGTATATGTGTGTGATGTTCTTGAAATATTTTATTTTTCCTTGTCTCCTTTCTTCACTGGGCTATTTTCCCTGTTGGAGCCCCTGGGCTTATAGCATCCTACTTTTCCAACTAGGGTTGTAGCTTAGCATGTAATAAAAGTAATAACTAAGCCGGGGCCCCTGATCATGTCCAGGCCAGAGCCCTGAAGGTGTGTCACTGGGGGTAGCCTTCTGAAAACAATTTTTTAGGGCATTTAAAGGCTTCTAGTGGCATTATATTTTTTCTTTAATGCAACAGATGAGATAATGACAAATCCACATACTGTACCTGGTTGAGGTGACAAAAAATTTGTATTTTTTCCAATACAGTAATTTATATTTTTGTGTAATACAGTATGTCCTCTTTACATGTTATACTGGTGTATGTTTATCCAGTCAGGAAATTATTGTAGTTTTTGTCAAAGCTCATGATCATTTTCACCATGTTTACTTTGAAAATAATCACTATTTTTTTAAAGATTTGTCAAGGAGGGAGGTTTTGGTAATTGCGCTTGTTAGAGTGACACGAGGCTAAAACGTGAGTCTCGTGGGGGATTTAAAATGAGTGAGTCTAACGGAGGATTTAAAATGCATGAGTCTCATGGAGGATTTAGAATGAGCGAGTCTCATGCAGAATTTAAAATGTATATCTCATGCAGGATGCATAACAATTGACAGGTACGCGACTGGCTCGCCTTTTACTCGTTTTGGAAAGACAACAGCCCAACCCTTGGGTCTTGGCTTTGGTCAAAGAAGGCTACTGAATACTGTACCAACCGGCCTTAATCAAGAAAACCATTCCAGTATGCAAGTCATCTTACTTATACAGCAAAAGCTCAGTTACTGAAAATAAAAATTGCAAATCTCTGAGAAATATGTGATTGAAGAGATCTTAAATCGTCCCCCAGGGTTCTACAACATATTCCAGAACACAAAAATTTCAGGAGGGTGGAGACCAGTTTTGGATGTCTCGGCACTCACATTTACAGTGCTTGAAAAGTTTTCTTTTTAAACACCCTAAAAGTTCTTGGAGCGATCAAACAAAACGATCGGTTGTACGCAATAGACCAGTGGTTCCCAACCTGTGGTACGCGAGGGCCTTCCAGGTGGTACACGAACACTTTCGGGCAAAGACGAAGCACAAAGAATGCTCTCCTTTAAACTTCTGGGTGAGCATGGCCTCCTCGTACCCGACGTTATCCCGTCACGCTGTTCCCCAGCTGCTGATTTTCCCCTCGAGGTGGGAGTGCGAGCAAGGGTTCTCAGCCTTCATGGCCATCAAGTCGAAGAGCCAGAACCGTCTTGCTGCGCTCGGGCATGATTTCCGATGTGCTGTGAGCAAAATCATGCCCCACATTGACCAGCTGGTGGAGAAGAAGCAGATACAGCCTTCGCATTGAGTTGTTGTTTTCTTAGTTAATTTGCGTGTTCTATTTTTACAATTATAGAAATAAAGTGGTATCTGATCGAATTTAGTTTCTCTGGAACCAGGTGGTACGCAGCGACTGTACGG